>NW_005054315.1:6381956-6399456 GCF_000277835.1 Geospiza fortis
CAAGTGGAGCAAAAGAGCCATGGCCCATGATTCTATCAGAGTAGAAACCAATCAGTCAGGAAGATAAGGAGGACTAGGATTTGGGGACTCCAAGTAGCATCTTATCTTGCTATGATGCTGACAATCAAATAATGAGGACAGAGGGGCAGAAAAAGAATTTGACAAAACAAAACCAAAAAGCCTTGTAAAGGGACTAACTCCTCTTTTTCATCCACTTTCAGGTTGAGGATTTTTGTTTGGTTTTGGTTTTCTGTTTGTTTGTTTATTTATTGTTGTTTGGTTTTTGTTGTGGCTTTTTTGGAGGGGGTGGAGGCTTTTTCTTCATCTTTTTTTTTTTTTGTTGCTGTCTTGCTTCCATTCACATCATAGTGCATACAGAAAGACCAAGCTTAAATAGATTATTTGGCTGATATTTTTCAATTTCTCTGCCAACTAACTTGCAATGAAAGATAATGGCCTACTTGAAAAACTGCTTTTTCAGGCCTCCGACAGGAGCTCCTGTGAAATTGAGAGAGGTCAAAAGAAGTCAGCTGCCATTTTCACTCCCATTTTTTATGGAAATGGGCAACAGATTGGTGAAGACATTGCAAAGGCTCTAAGGCAATCACTCTTTCAATTTGTCCAATATTAGTTTCAATAAGAACTGAGAAGAGAAACAATTGCCAGCAGCCCCTACTTGATTTGTTAAGACTCACTCTTGTCCACTTCAAATCACCTTTGACATTTACGAGCTCAACTTTGCAAACATCATTTGAGTATTATTATTTTATCTGATGCCTCTATTATGCCAGTGGCTAGAATATCATCATGCATAGGTATCAAGAGCACCACTGCTTCTTGTCTTCACCTTGTGCAAAACAAGGAAGCTTTTGCTGTTGTATACACACTAAACACCTCTGGTGTTATTAATGCATGGTATAGGAGTTTGTTAATATTTACATGTATATATCTGAAGTCAGTTTGGAAAAAAGGGAGATGAAATTTGGCAGACACTCACACTAACTAGCATAGTGATAGCAAACAAGCTTGTCCCTGCACCTACATTCTCTTATGCAG
Source organism: Geospiza fortis (assembly GCF_000277835.1). NCBI lineage: Eukaryota > Metazoa > Chordata > Aves > Passeriformes > Thraupidae > Geospiza > Geospiza fortis. The sequence continues at coordinate 6,383,013 of NW_005054315.1, forward strand.
AAAACATTTTAGAGCCCATAGGGCCTACCAAGAAAGTAAATGCTAATGGAGATAATAATATTAAAATAAATATAGGTTTGTAATCTTTCCAGCATGCCACAGGTTGCATACCCACAGTTCTGCAGAATCACATGAACAAGAAGTAGGATAAAACCACGCCAAACAAGATAACAATGATATTGACAAATATTCCTAGGACACAAATTCTCAGTGTGATTCACTCAGTACGAGCAGAGTGCATGAAATTTAGGTGTTGGAAGAAAACATCTATCTGGGTTAGAGAGTTTGAGATAGTGTCCAAAAAAGAGAAAAAAATATTATCACTGTGGGAAAGGCTGTGTTCAGTAACTCATGCAGATTTTACAGAAAAGATGCCCTTTTGCCTGGAGACAAAATTGTACAAGTATGTTCTGTCTATGGTCTCCTGTAAGGCTGAAATTATGGGACTGTAACAGAAAAGGGAAATTAATTGGAGCACAAATGATAGAAAAGTGGAATGGGGAATGCTGCGGGCCACTTTTAGAGACAGAATGTGAATTTGAAAACATACACTTTATCTGCAAACAATTCTGTGTCAGGATACAGAGAGAATGAGAAAGGCTTTTGCCATGTGGGACCTCAAGTAGGCCATGACTTGTGCAGTCCCAAATAAAATTTAAAAAGAAGAAACAAATGCAAGGAAAGACAGTTATTATTTGCCTGAGAGTTTCCACATATCTGTGGGAGAATAATAATGTTTTTGGGAAAAATCCCAGGTGAGGGAAAACTTGCTGATTACAGAGTTAAGCTGGACTGAGCAAAATTTCTGTAGTATCCTGTTTGTAGCTCCTTTTTAAAATCTTGCTTGCCTCATCAGTACCTAGTAACAATAACCTTCAGGCATTCTGGGAACACACTCTTGGAATCCCTTTAACATAGGTTCCTACCTGTGTGTTTGAAGAAATATTTAAAAGTTTATTAAAATACTGCAATGTAAAGAGTAAATAAATATGAAATTTGTAGAGCTAATAGTGAAAAAATGAGTGAAAACTTTACCCATCCTTTTTGGCTTGGGTACAGACTAACACATGTTCTAAAGAATAAACCATCAAATATCCTCTATATGGAAGCTGTCTCTCATTGGTTGTAAGTAAGCTACAAAATTTCTATTGACTGCACTGTGGAAGGATCAATGCCACTGACACCTTGATATTTGCTCCCACTTTCCATTTACTTTTCACTTGTGACTTTAAAATATAAGTGACAATGAAGCATTGTCTCTATGGTATATAAATGGGAGCTTATTTCCTGCATTTACTCTGGTTTTCCTAAGGGAGAGGGGATTTACAGTTAATAACAAATCCCGTTCCACATTTGGATTATTCCTGTGTACAGTAAAAGCTCCTTGAATTTCAAATAATGCCAATTTCCATCTCAGCTGGAGAGGCGGTGGGGACCCTGGTGCGTGCTTTTTATCTCAGGGCTGTAAGTGCTGTGGTAGAGGACTTGGCCACAAATAATCCCACGTGTCACCAAGGCTAGTGATAAACAAATGCTTGCAGAGAGGCCCTTGCTCCCTAATCTTCACAGGCCTGTCACCCTGCACTAGGACATTCTCCACAGCAGGTGAGTCCCAGTGATCAGCACAGGGCACAGCAGCTCCTGCTGTCCCACTCTTTGCTCCCTGGGCTGTTCTGTGCACAAGTAGCATGGAAATGTTCACCACCCTTGATTGCTATCAGTAATGGATGGGCATATGGAAAATAATCTAACTGATTACCAACTCTGCCTCTAACACTGTTTTATCCATTGGCAGTACCTTCCAGAAGGAATCCAGCAGAAAATACTAAACCTACACCCCAGCATTACATAAGTAAAATCTTCATAGAAAGGGAGAGACAAATAAACAGAAACACAGCCTTCATTTTCTTTAGGAATAAATTTCTTACAAAAGTATTCTTTTTTTTAATAAAGGAAAATGAATGAGAGGATCATACTGAAACTGGAGCAAACAATGGTTGTTAAAGCTATGAAAAACTCAGCAGCAGAGGTATTCTTTAGTTTATCTTCTTCTATATTCCCTCATTTAATTGTTTTGCCAGGTTTCTTTCTGGGACATTCATTATTACACTATACTAATATACATTTAATCCTAGTACAACTAATTATATTTTCCCTTTAACCAGTATCTCACTCTCTGCCAACAGAATTAAACTTAATGAAATATATCAATATTGAAGACAGAAATGATCGCAGTTGCTTTGCCTACAAAATAATTATAACCACTAAAGATCACTCATGTAATGTTCCAGTGGTAATGTCTAGAGAAAGGGAACAGCACAGTACTGATATTCAAACAAGAACCCAGCACCCCCTCAACCCTGGAACCACAAATAACTTCAGCTGGAACAATTGACAGAGGGGAAATGAATCATTCCCTTTGACAAGAACAAAACCATATTAAAATGTAATAGTTTATTAAACAACTGACTTCAGAAGTTAAATTACTAAATTGCATCTCCATGGGTTTTAAGAAGCACTGTCTGATCACAATAATGGATTGCCTACAAACTTTTATCTTAACCATCGCCTCCAGAGTTGATGTATTTAATTATTTAAACATTGTATTAATGAAACATGTTATACTGGTAAGAAAACTACTTTTATCACAGCACATGAAAGAAAAAAAATATGTGGTTTACACTGCACAACTGCATTTGTACCCCCATTGCAAATAGCAAAAAGCATCCTCTCCTTGATCCTCTCTTTCCAGCTGCTACACTGAACTAATTTAATGGCTGCCATTGTTCTTGATTCTGATTTGATTAAAAAAATAGAAACCATTTAAAACATTTTGATGCACCTGTTGTGCTGCATTATGACCCACTGTGATTTCAATTTCTGTCACATGAGAACATGCCACTAAAGCACCAGATTGCACCATGTGCAAAAACTCTAGCAGTGCTGGAAATTGATGTCACAGCACATTTTACAATGCATATCTGTTCACATAATGCACTGAACACATAAATTAAGATTAAAAAGAAAAGGAAAAAGAAATTAGTCATGGCACGAATGAGGTTAGACAGAATCATTCTGATTTGTATATGTGTCCTTTTGAAGCCAGAAACCTCTGCTGCAGAAGGAAGACCTCTCCCATTTAGGCTGTTGAAAACCTAGTAGCACCAGCAGATTACCAACTTTCTTTGGTGGATCTGCCACAAGAGGGAAGTAAAACAGAAGTGGGTTCCAGGTGTTTGCTGACATCAGACTGATACTGTAAACTAATAAAACTTGGAAAAAATCCATGTTCTGAATCTGGTAGAACCTAAAGATGGATGCTTCTGCTTATCTCTGCTCAGGGTTGAAGACTCTCCCTCAGGTTCTTTTCTGGTCCTATCTTCTCCAGCTGCCATCCTGTCTTTCTCCTTGACTAACTGTCCCAAGAGGGATAAAAGAATTTGGCAAAGTGCTCTGGAGCACGTGAAAGACCAAAACTTAGGTACTTAAATGGAAAATGCAGAAATGAACAAAATGTTAATCATATGAGCTTACAGTTAAGCACCTTTGAGAGCCCTTGAGAAGAGAGACTTGGCTTGGAAATCTGCACTATGAACACACTCATTGAATAATCATGTTTTGTGGAAGAAGAATTCAAATGCATTGCAGAATCCTGTAGAGAAGGATCCAGCAATGTTTTTTTCTTTTCACAAGGCACAAGAAGAAAGATACCTTTGCAAAGAACATTTTTAAGACCTGCAACCTCTTCATTGCAAAAATGGTAACAATAATATTTCTCTTCCTTGCACTTGTATTGCAAATGTTAATAATTACAAAATCCTGCAAGAACTGCTTGGAGAGCATTTAAAATGCTAAAAATGTTAAAAAGCCATTCCTTTACTGCCTAAACAGTGTCTTAAAAATCCAACTGCTATTAGGTAGCAACCCTTTACAGCTAGAAGAGAAGACGCATTATGAATTAAACCAAATAAAAGACCTTTTTCTCGGGGAAGAAAGAACATAACCATGATCTGAGTTCTTCTTGTAAACCACTGACATTTCCAGTGATGTACTGTCTACTTTTGACTACTGTCCTTAAAAACAGATGTGAACTATTTGGAGACCAGATGTCAGAAGAAAATTAGAATGACCAGAAAGCAACACCTCTGAATGCAGAGTGAGAGCATTGTAGTTATTCTATCTAAAAGTAAAGAAGAATGGGAAAGAAATTATAGCAGCAGAGAAATATGTAAGAGAAAGTGAATAATCTGTATGACAAGCCCAATGTGGATAGGACAAGAAATAATAGCTTTGAGTTATAGCAAGAGGGATTTGGGTTAAACATTAGGAAAAAAATTGTAATTGTAAGGAAAGTTAAGCACTAGAGAAGAACACTCACCTCACCTGAGGAGACTGTGGAATCTCCACCGCAGGGAGATTTCAAGGACATCTCATGCAGGTATCTTTCGGGCATATCCAAGGTCCTGCTACTTACATGGACTAACTGATGAAGAGAGTACTGTTTCCTAAGTTGTGCTGTATGATATGTACAGATAGTGAGAAATGGTTTGTTTGTGTGAGAGCTAGAGCCCAGCCAATAATGAAAAGCCATTAATGAAAAGCAAGTCTAATGGACCTTCCAAAAATATGCACCCTCATTTCAGTGTGGGGAGGTGATATCCTGTTGCTGAGGGAATCCTGCTTGACTGACAGGAAAAGGACCAGGAAATTAATTCTTCCTGGAAATTTCCTTCTGTGAAGTAACCAAGCTCGCCGGATGACTTTCCCAGGATTGTTCTCCTTCTACTTACAAGCATCTGCTAGGAAGTAGCTCTGTGCAGACTGAATAGATGGGATACTGGTGAATTTGTGCTCCAGGAGGACAGGAAGGAACCTGAAATCTCAGAGGAGGGGTTCTGTGCTATGACAGACCAGTTATTGAGAGTTTGCACTGAGGTCTTCTCTCTGGCTTGAAAGACAAACAGTGCTTTGAATGCTTCTGCAGACTGAAGCAGAGATTATGGGGATGGAAAACAGCCAAGAGAAAGGAATTTTGCAGAGAAAGCATGCCTTATGGGAGACTTGTACTCAGTCAAGACTTCCACTTATCTTTAATGCCTTGCACCTGCCACATGGCATGGCTCATGTGTTACAGTTTCTCTCTTTCTATGAATAAGCCTGGGCTAGAGGAAGAGCTTCAACTAAGATTTACCTATTCCTTGCAGGAAAATTGTAGTTTGCCTGGGAGATCAAAGAAGTCAGGCTACCATGGCTGTGAGGGTATGTGTTGCATGTCTGGTGTAACAAGTTTGGATCTACAGATCATGGTGCTATACAGGTAGCCTGTGCATGGCGAGTGGCTGTTTTCCAGGATTTCTGCATGGTAGCTCATTGCTCTATCTTTATGAATTGTGAATGGCTCAAAATACTGAGCAAATTATTAGTGTCCATCAGTTTTTCTTAGAACAGGAAAACATATCAGTCATTTTGCCAGGCTATGGATTCAAATTTTTTAAATGCATAATGGTTTTTCACAGAACATGACTATCCAAGGCAGCTTCGGGCACTGTGGAGAGAAAACCTAGGTGAAAAAAGCAGGTTAGGATCAATGGAAACCAACATATATAAATATATCTAGAACAGAGATAATGGTGAGGACCAGCAGAGGATTAGAAGAGAATAAGCTTTTTGATGAAAGTAGCGTGAGGGATATTCTGTTGTCTCAGCTGAAGGTAGAAAACAACCGGAGAGTCAGGGGAAACTGTGAAGATATTGGAGGAAATCTGCATCTCTACTCAAGGAAATTAGGTAAGATTGTCCTATTCTAGGGTTGCAAACAAAATTGACATACTTTCCAGAATCTTGACTCAGGAAGGTGCATTTATTACAATACTAATTTCAGAAACCATTCCATGATAAGGGCATCTTGGTTTCTAATGTGCTTCTGGAAACTCTGACAGCAAACTGACATGAAATCCACTCCATCCACATGAAGTAATGAGTACTGGTTTCATGAGCCCCATGCTGTAACCACACCTGTTGTTCTTGTGCTTCTTAGCAGAACCACACAAGGACTTGTCTCTTTCCTCTTGCTTCTTTAATTGCACCCTTCTTAGATAACCTGAAGCAAAGATGAGAAGGATTCACAGAGAGAAGCAGCAGGGTGAGGAGAAGATCTCTCTTTTGGTCAGAAAATGCCCAAGTGAGAAGTAGTGAATTTCAGAGAGGTGTTTGTGAATCTCTGGTTCAAGTGGATTCCCAAATACTCATGTTCCCTTAGACCGGCAGCTTTTGAGGACTCGCCAAAAAAAGTGCAATATGACCTTTGATGCAAACCTGGTAGAAAGATTGCACAAAATTCCGTGCCCTTAATCATATGAGAAGCTGGAGCGAAAAGTTTCCCTTCACTAGATTTCTTTTATTTTAATACACATAATCAATTCTATCTCCCAAGGCTTTTTGTCTCTGCTTTGTTTTGGGACCCTTCTCGTGACTGTTTCTCTCATTTCCTCCTATTCTCCTAGTTCACTTCCTCCTTCACTGAAGCAAAAACCAGTCCATTTAAAACAACTTACAACCCCTGCTTTTCCCACTAGAAAGCTGCACACCACATTCATCATGGGCTGTGGTTGCACATTTGGGGGCAGAATTTACCTGAATGCCTTTTAACATAATGGGTAGGGAGGACGGGGTTTGGGAAGATTAGGATCCTGTTTGTCAGTGTACCACAATACTGCGAGTTGTGATTGCGAGAGAACTAGGAGTCACCCAGCAATGAGGATCTGAGGCCAGGTTATTGGCAGTTGTCTCTGGACCATTTTTCTCTTTGTGTTCCAGGGAGATAATAGCACTTTGGGTATCCGCTGACGGCCAGTCCTTCATTCGGGAGAGTGGAGGTGTGATGTTACACTTCTGCTTTATCCAACTTGTCCTCCAAGTGGTAAATATGTGTGTGGGGGCATGCACATATGTAAAGAAAACTTAAAATAATATATGAAGGAATTACAAAATCCAAGATGCCATAATCTTACTTACTAAAAAAAAAAAAAAAAAAAAGAAAAAAAAAACCAAAACCAAAAAACTCCTCCTACATATGAGCAGATAAACAGTACCGCACTTCAAAATACTCCTGGGATAAAGAAAAGCCTGCTGGTCTAAGAAACTTACACTGCCATGAAACAGTGAATTTGAGGACTTCAGCCAGATCAGCTACTCATAATATTCTCTGGTTTTTCCCACATATTATGATATGAGAAAACACCTGTAAATCATGATGTAAGAATGTACCCTGGGATATACTCCATTCCAAAAACTTTCAATAGCCAATATATCAAACATATAGCATACAATGTCTGAGTGTTAGGAAATGAAGTGTAATTTTCCCTCTGCTCTTAAAAGTGAGGGAGTATTCATCCTCCTCCTGCCCTACTTTTGTCCTGTCCCCTTCAGATCTCCTGTGTCTCAGAGGTTCCCACAATTCTCTCTGACTTCAGTTATCTTTAATCAACGAATTCCAGCAACACTTTTTAATCCAAACCCAAAAGAGATCAGCCAAATTAGAATGGTGTTAAAGTCAGTGAAATTAGATGGACTTTATGGTTTAAAACACAGGTGTGGTTTGTGCTAAAAAGCAACATTTATGTCCAAGAAAACCATAAAATCCTTTCTTCAAGATGGTTGATCTACATTTACTGCCTGAGCTTATGTTTTTCCTCATTGCAATTATTGGACAGGGGCAGCTAAAGAGTATTGTATTCATGCTGTAAAAGGAGGATTTGACAATGTATAGTATTTAGCAGCATTAGGGTAAGGTAGGGATATTGCCCTGGGAAACACTATTTCTTACTGAAGACTTACAGTTGCCTTTGAAACCGGAAGGTAAATTGATGCACTGATCTCACAGCATTCCAATATCTGATACAGATATATCTTAAAATATCACCATAATATCATTCTTCCTGTACTTTCTAAGGAGGCTTGTCCCCTGAATTGTCTATAAACTGCCCTCTAACCCTTTAATATAAATATTCTCCCCAAATTCTCAAAGGTATTATGTAGAGAAAAGTACTTATTAAAATAACATGGCAGGCCTGGCTAGAACTGAGAAAACCAAGAAATTCACAGCTGAAATTGAAACTCCATCTTTGAGACACCCCGTTGTGCTTTGTTGCATTTTAATAAGTGTTCATATGACCCTCTGCCAGTTAATTATGGGGATCTTTAGAATTTTGTTCTGGCCTCCTTGCTCTTCACTACTGATGTGCTTCTTTCACTTCTATTTTTAGGGACCTTAAGGTGAGTTATCATTGTTAACCTGCTAACACCCAGATCTATTTTGTCATTTTAGCTGATCCTACTAAAACAGCTTTTAGTCTTTTTGTCTTACCTCCCTAAAGTGCAAATTTGGACCTTAACGGAATGTCTTAATAAAAAAAGAGAGAGAGAGAGAGAAGAAACACAAAAATTCAGATCTCTTCTCTCCCCACGAGCCCACTAAAAATAGCTCCAAGTTTTCAGTTCTATTAGATGATAATCTGTTTATAATTTACAGTATGGCCAAAAGAATTGAGATGATGTTAGATCCTGTTTAGCCATATCATATAGAGGAGGTGCTGAGTTATAGTTTTTGCTTTGGTTTTTTTTTTTTTTGTGATGGTTGGTTTATTTTGGATTTCCCATTTGAAAAAAGGAGAGATTGTAAGAATAGTGTAAATATTCCTGTGGCTTTTCCTCTCTTGTTCCCATTTCAAGGTGCAAAAATCACCTTTTATTACCTATACAGAAGTAAGAACACTACACATACCTAGGCAAATTTTTATTTGAGGGAGAGAGAAGAAAAAAAACCCAACCAACCAACCAATGAAACCTATGGAAGAAAATGTTTTTTAGTATCTCCTGTAGCTGCCCTCTGCATCAAGATTTTGTGGGTTACTTCTGAAAGAAACATATATTGGAAAAGGAATTAATTTCCTCTGAAATGTAGTCTGTCACCCATGAGGAAATATTGCTCTGCTTGATAAAGTAAAGGAACCTCAGGAGGGGACAGAAGTAAAACTAGACATCATTAATGAACAACTAAAATTCTGATTATTTGGAGGTTCCTAGATAAAATGAGGACAGAGACAGTCTTTTGAAACACTGTAGACAAACATTGATATTGTTATACAAGTTTGAAACAATCGTCTGAATCTTCTGAGATTTGTCCATCACTAGAAAAATTTAATGAATGCTCTTTTAGTAGTGGAATTTTCCCATTGAATGCAAATAATCTCAAAAGTTTATTTTCAGAATGTTTCATGCTTGTTTTTGTCAGACAGCTGGTAGATGGAAAGGGTTTCAAAAATAAAGAAAATTATATACAATGAATTACCAATTGCAGTAGACACTAGGAGATTAAATGTATTTTTATTGTGAGGACATAATGCTGCTATAACCTAACCTTCTCCACCCCCGTCGGGTAAAGAACACTTAATGAAGGAGAAGATGCTTCTACTAATCTGTAATCCATTTCTGGTCTATATAACATCCATTTGACATTCACTAGTAATTTCTTCCATCTAACCCTTATTTTGGAGACAAAAATATTCTTTCAACTTTTAATAAGAAAAGGCTGATAAATAGTTGACTAATACACATTTTATATTTTATTTTTAATATAATCAGTACATTTTGACACATTTATATTCCCGGTTACATGGGAGGCCATTATGCATTTTTGTTCAGAAAATCTTTCAAGATGTGCATTGCCAGGACTTCTGTTCTTGGAATATCTGTCAAAATGTATTTCTCAGAAGCAGTTTACCTAGGTGTAGCTTTTTCCTGAGAAGGTCATCCCAGTAGTGGAAATCCCAGTGGCGTGTATAGGTTACAAAAAACATGATTTTCTGGTCCATTTTTTCCTACAGTTTTCAAACTTCCTTCTCTCCCCACTCAGGAAATATTAAATTTCTCAGTAGCTCCTGGGCTAAGCTTTCATTCTGCCTCTACTCCTAGACAAAGTTAATGCCAGCTTGTTGTCTCTGTTATTTTAGCTTTGGTCCAAAGCTTATTTTCAGTTTACACTCAGACATTTGATCAGCTACCACGATTTTTTTATTAAATTTTTATTTAAAACAATAATTATAGGAAGAATACCTTCTTATAGTAGAGAATACATCCTTAAAGCTAAGAAAGCCCCTGCTTTGCTTTTTTGTGAGCAAGAAATGCAACTTTCTGTAAGCCTGAAACATTATCAAATGAAGGGCTAAGCAATGGCATTAATTCTTTTAACATTCTGTTACTTCAGTGAACTTCATCAGTAAGCCTATGATTAACTTTTCTCTGAAAAAAAAAATTAGCTTTGAGTTTTGCTTTTATTGCATCTACGGAGATTGGTTAAAAATATCCCAGAGTAAAGCAATTCTGCTCCTTAACCCTGTAGGACTGTGAACACAATGGATTCCTATGCTCATACTTGCTGACAGGATATTACTGCTTTCCTTTGATATATAATTTTATAGTATCTGCTGCTAGTCAATTGCCCTTTGATATGCAATTTTATAGTATCTTCTCCCAGTTTTTTAGACCTTTTTTATTGGTGTTGGTCAAATCAGGTGTATAAAGCACGAACATCAGTATGAGGATTTTGAGTTCAAGAAGAATGAGTTGCCTGTTAATTCTGCTGACAGGTTCCAAGTCCAGTGCTATCACAGAATTCTGCCATCTTTTCCCCCAGGTTTGTTAGTTATTTTTGGCTTGGCCAAAGGGCTACTACCAAAACTTTAGGCCCTGATCTTGCAGTCAGATTTTCACGTGTGGGATCATATTGACCTCAGCAAGTTTTTAAGCAGATGCTAGCATCGAACAACCATGAATTTGTCCCAGGAGAATTTCCTGAGACAATCAGCTGTGAAGTTTCTGAGAAATTCAGATAGGCTGGAGATCAGCAAATGCACAGGTCATGCAGCATTTTGTCACAGTAACAATACTTGCTCATGTGACATTGATGAGGCCCAGGAACTTTGGCGACAGTGTCCTTCATCCCTCTCTCTCTCATTCTCTGGATATACATATACATATATATATGTAGCATCATGGGGCCAATTTACATACTTATATATGTATTATAACAAGTAAGCACTGGTGTCCTGAGTGTGATTGTCAAATTTCCTATTTGTTATATATTCTCTGTTTGAGATGATCTGTTTTCTCCAAAGGCATCTGGTCATGCATATGACTTATCTCAGTCTTGTCGCCTCATTCAGGTGAAGCAAAAAAAGTGAGAGAAAAATGAAAGAACTTAGAATTCCTAAGTCCTTTGCATTAAAAGAATGATACACAAAAGTAAATCTATTACGCGCCCAAATACTTGGTTTTTGGTTTGGTTTGGTTTATTAGTTTTGGTTTGTTGAGGGTTTTTGTTTTTTGTTTTTTTTTTTTTCCTTTTTTTTGGTTCTTTTTTTCCATTTATAGTGAATTATAGTTAGATTGTATAAGAAAGAGCTCTAAGAAATCCACTGACAGCAACCTTATATGTCTGTCAAAGGATGAAGTCTTTGTTTCTGGACTTTGGGCTGATATTTTTACAGTTTTCTTTCTGTGGAAGTGATAAATGCAAAACTAGCTTCCCAAACCCACTCACCTCTTTCACTTATCCAGAATATGACTGCAAGATATAGCTCTAATAAACCAACCTAAAAAAGATATTCTGATTTCCAAAGAGTACCAGAATAAAGTTTGCATTAATTCCTGGTTAAATACAACAGTTAGATAATTAATAAAAAAGCTATCCAGAACAGTAAGCACATTCTGGAGTTAAGATTATTTTATTTTACCATAATGAATATCACTCATTTAAAAAGTAGTACATCCTCACAAATAAAGACATAATACTTCTGTTAATTTCCTTGAGTATTTAACATTAAAATGTCATATGTTTGCAACTCATGCACGTGTAACCATTTCTTTAATCTATTTTTAATTTCAATTCAGCTATACTCTGTGGAACAAAAATCTTGCCAGGACTGTGAGTTCTGACAAAAATAAACTGGGATATTCTGTAATAAAATACTGATTTTTAGCTTCTCTTAAAACTTGAATTTATTTGTTAAAATGAAATTATTAGTTGGAAATTCTGATTAAAATGCAGAAGGGGCAACTTGGAAAACTTCCCAATCATACCTGAGGGGTGAAGCAGGAGGATTAGAGATACTGAATGAAACCCCACAGAACTGATAGTTTTCCCCACTGTATCCTTTTAAAAAGCTGTAGCTCCTGTTTCTTGTAAATTTAGCTGCTTTGTAGTTTCTCTACAGCCCCAAATTTTTTAAAGAAAATGTGACATCACTACAGATAGCTTCTTAAAGTTTTTCCGAAACTCCATTTGACTTTATAAATATCTCTGAATAACAAAACATGCTGGGCTGGATCCTGTCAGGTACAGGAAATCCTGTTGTGGTGTATCAAGGTGAATGTCTGTAGTTGAAACTCAAATTTGGCATACCCTCCCTTACATGGAGGCCAATGAGTCATCTTATTTTTACCTCTTTTCCCCCAGACTTTGGTTGGATCTGCTTTCATTCCCTAACTCACATAGGTATTTATATATTTATTTATTTTTAATTTTTTAATTAACCAAGCCAGGAAGAAAGAGAATTCTCAAGTCACAAAACTCTGCCATGCAAGGATATGTGTGGTTTTGCCAAGGGGCTGCATCCCTGGTCATTTTGGAAATTCAGAAACTGATGAAAAATGTGGAGTTGAAGTAACATATAAAAGCTGGGAACAAAACTTGCTAAGCTGTGCACAGAGTGCTGTAATTGACCATCTACATTCCATAAGACTTTGCTGAATAACTTGCTGTTACTAATATCACCCAGCACAAAGTCATGTTGCACACAAAAATCATAATTTTGTGTTTGTAAATCACCATGAATATATAAATTTGCACGATGCCAGTACTCTATAAAACGTGCTAGTTTTTAAATTTTTTTTGTTAAGAATTGAATTTTTCTTTGGAGTTATAATTCTAGTCTACCTTACTAAGAAAACAGGACATTATCCATATTAAAATAAACTGTAATCAAAACTAAAATCTGCCCTTAGTTTGAGGTAAATTTTATGCTAATTTTATTTCACATTAAAAACTTCCCCCTCCACCCCCAAAAAAAAGCCAAAAGAAACAAACAAACAACCACAGACAGGGGATAGCACAGCTTTATCAGAGAAATACACTTCTGAGGAGTAAGTTTGTATCATAAGGAGTCTTTCAGAGGTCCTGGTGCCCTGTCTAAAAGATGGTCCAGAGGCTAAAACAGAGGTCATCCTCCAATGCCAGCACCACCTCTGTATGATGGGCTAGCAGCAGCAAGGAAAGTGTTGCACATTCTCTCTTACAGTAATGCAAACTGACTGTAAGAGAAATACTAATATTTAGATATAGAAATATTTACAGATATTCCCCATGCCAAACGCTGCAGCTGTAACTGCAAGGCATGTGAGGATGGCAAAGCAGCCAGACCTTCCTTAGAGCGTTTTTATTTTTCCTACTAACTGTAATGTGTGGCTGCTTTTCTGCTCAAACATCTCTGAAGGGCTATGAAAACTGAAGTCCTTCAAAGCTGTTAAATGTTTCCTCAGATTCACAATAAAATTCTGCATTATAGATCTCCTAGTAAAATCTCTGAAGCATTGCAAGCGGTACTTACATAATTTTCTGTTAAGTCAGTATTTGTGTATTCAACACCTAGAAAATAAGGAAAGTGAATGTGGATAGGGAAGGGAAAAAACAAAGGAGAAGGGGGAAGGGGGCGGGAGGGAAGGGGTGGGGGGGAATAGACAAACCCTACCCTGAAACAGCCATGCAGCTATTAAACATATGCCAAAGTAAACAATAGTGTGAGGGTCTGCCATAGCTTTGCCCTGCAGGTAGACGGCAGGCGGCACAGAAGGAAAGCAAATGGCAAGGAAAAGAGAAAGACGGTACAGGATGTGGATGAGATGCCGAGCCCTGAGAGCATGAACGGCCTGATTGTGATCCTCAAGTCACACCATCAGCCATGCAAAACAGGACATACCTTTCTGGCTTGCTGGTTCTGTCGGCTGAAACAAAGCAGTCCCATTCTCAGCAGGAGGCCAAATCAAAATGAAATTTTATTTAGTCTGCACTGTCCCCAGATTGGGTTTCAGAATGACTGCTTTAGGAGATAGCATGGATGTGGCTGATGCATGCTTTGCATATGAAACTGCAATAGAGGAGGAAAAAAAATCTACATAATCAAAAAAATCTGTGCCGTGTGGATTGCAAAAACCCCTGGACGTCAGTGAAACAGCTACAAAGGATGTTTTAAAAAATGACCTTCCTGAAAAAAAAATGCAGATTTGTGCTTTACAATACTATTTTCAATAAATACCTAATAGATCACTTTGCATGTAATTATTCAGAAGCTGCCCTCAGAGACTGAAATATCAAATAATTTTTCGCGGTTTTTTTTTGTTTTAATCATGGAACAGAATTACAGTTTGGAAACAAATGCAGAGGAAATGTATATCTCAAGAGAATTTTTGTGTCTTGCAGTGGCTGGGAGTGATTGCACCTCAAAATCCTCATCAATTTAATTTTCAAGTCCCTGATTTCCTAGAGTACCTAAAGAAAGGCCTACTGCAGTAAAGAACATCTGCTTTTTGTACCAGTGATCTAATGCATTCCACCTTGCACTTTTAAAAAAGGACCCATTCTTTGATTAGACACACTTAATTTTACAGACTATTAATAAATAAAAAAGATCATCAACTGATCACACAGTATTTTCATTAGAAGTTAGAAATAACTTACAAAGGCAAGGAATAGTCCGCAGAAAATGCAGGGCATACACCGTGTAATGCCTTTGTTGTCAGTTATGCTGCAAATGAGATTTTCAAATAGGATTTGCAGAGGCAGGGCAGTGATCAGCACAGTGCAACATCCAGGAAAGGGAAGTTGAGCACAGTATTCTGTGAAACAAGGGGGCAGAAGGGAGCCTGTTTGTAGATACGTATTATTATCCATAGAAAACACTTATCACTGCTTGATTTTGCTACACCAGCTACTTGGAAGTAGGTGATACCAATAATTTTGTAAGTGCACATCTGTGTGGGAATGTGTGTCTGTATTTATCTGTGTGCATGGCATGTAAGCCTGTAGTCTGTGTATGTGTACATGCTTGATGCTTACACTGTAAAGGAGAAGCAAAAGGCAGCACAAACAGTACATGTTTTCAATTGACAGATATTTTTCTTCTGGGACAAGCAGTGCTAATGCTGCGCTCTATGTAGATTATGGACAGCTAAAGAATGAGGTGGAAAAAACCCAAAAAACCCAAATACCATAGAATCTTTCAGAATGCAAAAATGCAAGATCCCAAATAAGCAATATAGATAAAAACTTGCAGGAATAATGAGATACAGTGCAAATCATTCACACAATGTGCTTTCACACTGTGATGACGGAAGCCACTGACAACAATGCAACCACGTGCAGATACTCCTTGGAGAAACAGTCGAGCAAATTTTGTAATTCTATCTTCTGTGTTTTGCAGCCTGAGTTTGAGACTTGCTGGAACAAAATGTGCAAAAATATTGATGTTTTAAAAATTAAGCATTGCACGTCATGGAAGGTAACTTCATAATGAGTTTTCCTACTGCTATTTAAAGCTAGAAATCCATAAGGAGCACAGTTAAAAATATAACATTTGTTCTCCTTATGTCTTGGAACAACTGTTTTTATATTTGTAATCATCCTAACTGTTGTACCAAACAAAATATTCAGATAGTCCCTAGCCTCATGTTGTATCTTACTTATTCTGATGCATATCTTACAGCAAATCTTCATCTGTATTGAATTAATTTGATTTTTTTTTTGAGTGTTATTATTTTTATAAATGCTGCCTTTTTTTTCCACTCACAGAACTTCCCACTTTAGGGAAAAAGCAAGATGTGATTGCTTTAAAAATAGAAGACCAAATACATAGCTAGTATTCCCAAAATTCAATGCACCTGGCATTCACTTTATACCTAATAAGCATCCGTGAATATGCAAATGTTCAATGTCTCTAGTAACCTCATTAATTTATTCCTCAGGCAATCAAAGAATGTGAACCAGTCCTCTGCTACTAATACTGGAAGTGGTACGCTGCTCAGCATTGCTAGAATAATCTGAAAGCACATTCTGCATATTGAAAAACTGTTTCATCTTTCTTCCTTCCTTTGCCACTGTAATTCAAACAAAGACTTCCTACCTCAGTTTACATAGCTGACAGCAAAAGTTGAAAAATGCCAAAAAATAATGAAGACATATATATTATCTCTCTTTCTCTCTCTCTGTCTCTCTCTACATATATATATAAATATATACAAATATGTGTATCCATGTGCACACATGCACACTGGAAAGACAAATAGTTTAAAGATATCTCAACAGAATTCCAGTTTGAAAATGACCTGAGTTTTC
>NW_005054315.1:6401956-6450410 GCF_000277835.1 Geospiza fortis
GTCTAAAGGGAAAGCCATGGCTCTGCCTAGAGGTTGGAGGTGAAAGGAAATGTTTGAGGGTAATGAAAAAAATCCTTTAGCCAAATTTGTGATCATGAACAGTTACTCTGGGGAATTTAAGACCAAGTGTTCGGCAGTTTTCTGTATATACAGAAATTGTTATTGGTAACCACCACAGGAATAATAATGTGTTATATGTACGTGGGTAAAAATGTATCTTTGTGCAGTCCTTCACATAGGAACTTAAAACTGCTGGCGGTTTTATTTTTATTTAAGTTAAAACTGATAATGCTGCTAAAACCTGGTTTTATGCACTATGCAGAAATTCATTCTGCTTTAGGGCTAGCTTTAAAAACATCCCCAAGTTTTTCTGAAAAATATTCAGGTGTTAGGGAGGGAAAATAGATATTCATATTAGACAATCATCTATCAAAAGCTCTCATACACTTAGTGAGTTTTGCTCTATACATTTATATTTTGGAGAGAGAGTGGCTCTAAAAACAACTCAGTGGGAACAGCTGGACAGTGAGCAGGCTGACCAAAAACCATAAAACCCCTTTTTTAGTCTATATAGAGATGTCCTCAGTCTGGTTTTGATCTCATAGATGTTAGTGGGGTCCAGGAATAATCTTGCTGAAGTCAAGGGAGTGACATTGCTCCAACCCAACTGCAATCACTGCCAGGCTGACTGAATTTCTCACTTCCCACCCCATGGTGGGCTACTGTTCAGCAAAAAAGACAAAATGTCTCAGAAGTTTTAAAAGGATGTAGCCAATGCATTGTTTTTAATAGAACAACTAAACCAGATTCAAAAGTCTTTGAACAATATGCAAAAACTATGTAGATACAGTGCACTCTGGGAAAAAAAGATGAAACATTTATGCTCACTAGCAGGTCTATGGCTATCTTTGTCCAAACACAAGAAGATTAAGTTGCTGGGGCAGTCATGAGCAGAATTAATCTTACTTTCCTGTTTGGCATTTTCTGACACCAGGCAAAGTCCCATGCCAAGGAAAAAAGTTGATTTTCAGAGCTTGTTACATATGACGGAATTATTAAATGTTTTATGACCATATGGTATAATTTTTTTAACTGCAGTTTTTGAAATAGATTATAATTAACAAATGAGTAACCTTTCTCAGTGAAAGATAAGAAAACACTAAAAAAGAGTCTGGATGTCAGTAGTGGCTAGAGAGGTAAAAGTATAGCAGAGCACCTGAGTAGCGGAAGCTTAGTTTTGCTATACAGTTGGCTTTCTACATATCTGATGCAAAAGCTGTAACTGAAATGAAATCATGTTAAATTAGCTGTAAAAAATAAGTTGATTTAATTAAGCACAGAAAGACTTATTAGATATAATAAAATGTTAAAAAGTCAAATGATGTGCAGTTACATTTCAGCTAACACTGCTCAACAAATCCACTAAATTTATTCCTTTCAATAATGATCTGTTTTGAGCATTTAATTAGATAAATAATATTTAATCACTTCAGCAAATTTGAACTAGAAAAATTCCTTGTCATCAGAGGTGACTAATCCTTGCTAATATCCACCTTTAAAGAAAAAGTAAAACTAGATGATCTTCCGGAACGGCAAAGAGTATGAGGTACAAATGTGTCTCTAGGCCTCATTAAAAAAACAAGGTTTGCTAAACAAACTATTATTTACAGTGAGAAGTGTGCATATTTTACTGGGAAGGAGCATTCACATGTTTGCCTCTTTTCAGCATCAGGCACTATAAGTACATGATAAGAAAAGATATTCAATAGATGTCCTATAATTCATCATAATACTGTTTCATTTAATAACTACTTTGCTGAAGTGATTGGCATGATTACAGGAAAATTACTTCAAATTATCCATCTCTTATCTAGCATCTAAGATGTCCTAAACTTGCATGAGAGTTGGCATAATGGGACCTATTAATTACTAATTCTGCAAGTCCTTCACTACTTAAATATCCTTTCTACCAGGTGTGCTGTGTAATGCAAATAAAGAAATAGAAGCCAAAATGATCGCTTTCCAAGACAGTGTCACTGAAAGTTAAATAAATGAAATACCAAGTGCAAAAGTTTGTCCCACCCACCAATTGAAAATATCTGGATAGTAATATATTTTCTCTGTATTTCTCTCCTCCTCATATGTGTGTACATTTGCAGGGGTGTGTAGACATACAAAAAAAAGTACATTAACAGTATGTGGTATATATTGTATTTGTTTCTACTCAGAGCTATGAATGTGCAAGGCTGCTACAAAAGATGGGCCAAGAACATAGTCTCTGCCCTAAAAAGCACCTTTTAATCTCAAAACCTTATACATCAAATGCTATCTGCTCAACAAAATTTACTCCTATGAGTAAACACGTTGAAGAAAAGAAGCATTATCTGGTTAGGGCAGGGAAGTTAGAGCCAAGATGGGCAGAAGCCATGTTTGTCCCCTCTAAAGTCTAGATTTAAAAGACAGTGTAATTTAGAGCAGCAGCCTTATACATGCACCCTTGGCTCTCTAATAGCCCTGGTGTAAACCATCATGACAGAAAACAGGGACAGGTCCTTCCTATCATTCTTTCCAGCCCACCTGTGACATGCCCATAATTCAAAGGGTGGCTATGCTGCTTTTTAAAGCTTCCTAAGATGGCAACTGTTCTCCAATCCCTTGGAGAATAGTGATTATTCAGGATCTTGCACCTCAGAAACAAAGTGTGCAAAGTAGGCCCATGCAGTTACAATATCTGGTTGGTGCTACCGTAAACTTTCATTGCAGAAGCATAGCCGTGAAAAATCTTGCTTTAATTTCTTTACAGAATCCAACCTCATGAGGTTCAACCGTCTTCTCTCTCTCTCTTTTATTTGCTAGTATCACAACAGCGCCTTAAGTTCTATTAATTATATTTGTGATGTTGAATGAAATATACAGAAAATGTGGGACAGGAAACAAAGAAAAGCAAAACAAACAAACAAACAAAACCAAAAATAACCCCACCAAACCAAATGGTAAAAAGCATATACAGACCCCAGAAAAAAATGATTGTTACTGATATATGGCAAGGGACCAAGCCTAAAGGCTCTGGGCTTTCTGACAAAATCTGTCTTGAAGTGCAGCGCTGAAAACAAAGGTGAATTACACAAGTAAATTTCAGGAAGAAAAACAAAATGCTGCACTTCTAACATGCTATTTACCAGAAAATGTAGAATAAAACAATCTCATCTACCATACACAGAAAATCTAAAAGGGAAAGATATTCTTGAACCATACCTGATGAACTGTTGGAAGGCTTTTTACTATAGTCTAAAGAAATTCTTGCAATTGTTTCTAAATATGCAAATGGTGTCAATGAAGTAGGAGACCCATCATGAGGCAACATTTCTGTGAGAACATTACCTTTAAAACGGCTCTTATCTATTAGGGATAGGGACTGATAGTGAATTTTATGCTTTCATTCTGAGTGACCACAACCAGCTTACGGAATGCTGTAACTATAACATCTGAATATATGACAAACAAGCCTAATCCTGAATCCTCTTGCTTTTTACAGGTGAAAACTTTCAAATCTCAACTGCTCACTTTTTACTTCAAGACAATGGAGTGTTTTTGAGATTCACAATAACTTTTCATTACCTAGTCACTACTGAAAGTCTTCTGTGACTGATAGGCTTCCATGGAGCCACTCTGGTTTTCCTGTG
This sequence comes from Geospiza fortis, assembly GCF_000277835.1. NCBI lineage: Eukaryota > Metazoa > Chordata > Aves > Passeriformes > Thraupidae > Geospiza > Geospiza fortis. The sequence goes on from NW_005054315.1 coordinate 6,405,640, forward strand.
ATAACATAAACACAACACTGCCAAATCAGGGATGCTGCAGTTTGCAAGGAACTTTGTCAAAACTCTACTGTTTTATGCATTTATAGTTATTTACACTGTGGACTAAACTGATGGATATTTACGATTTATAATTCTGCAACTACTAATAAGGACTCTGGTATTAGAGTCTTCCTTATTAGAGTCTTCCACTCCAAAAGTTAGAATTCTGTGGTAAACAAATTATTTGTAAGAAATTCCCCTGCATTGCCAAGTGAAATTATATCTGTTTTTTCATACATGACATTCTAAAACTCTATTAGCTGGTCAGTAGGTCTGGTTTTCTGTGCTGACTGTCAACCCTATTATAAAATAAACATGCAAGTAGTTGTTGAAGCATCAGAGTGCTATGATCATTGCAAGCTTTGCTGAGCTCCCATGGCCAGAAATCCCTTCCTTCCCCAGTATGTTCCACCTGGGCAAAGGTGCCTTCAAAACTACTCTAGACATCATGTAAAGCAATCTTCTAAATCACCTGTTGAAAATACATTGTGCCTTCCACCTTAGCTCACTGAAACCAGAGACCTATCATATTTGTACACTGTTGAACAAGGTGTGAGAAGCGATGGCTTCTAGAGAATCACTGCAATTTTTACCTAACATAATAAAATACAAGACTTCCCAACCAGATACCTTGAACAGCATAATATCTTCCTTAGCTTTTTAGGAACTTAAACTTGTGCCAACATAATAGTAATTCATATTGGGGATATTTTCTTTTTTTTTTCCCCTCTTCAGTGTCTCTTCACAGTTTAATAGACCACGTATGTAACAAACCCAAAAAATTTGCTTCATGTAATTTCCTCTACCACTTTACCTTAAGAAACCTTACAAAAAACAATGCATAAGGGATACAGCAGGATAAAAACAGAATTTGAAAAGTAATAATTAAAGCCAGTACCATTTCATACTGTTAACTAATAATAAGGGGTATGCCTGAGAAAGCAAACCAATTCAGAAGAAATTACTCAGATCTTTTATTTTTGGATCTATCTACTTCTTTCTTCTGGTAGCCTGAAATCGCCATATTCTGAGGGCTTTAAATTTAATATTAAAGAACACATAAAACCTCTGCACTGAAGGTTCTTGACTAATTGTCCCAGGTACCACAATCTAGAATCAAGTGTCCACATAGAATATCAGAACTGAATGATGCTGGGAAATACCTTCAGTTAATTGTCCCTAACTGGAAAGCAGTTTTGAAAAGAGAGTCTTTGTTTTACAGTCTTGTCTAATGGCTTAGAGAGTCTTCTCCAATGGATCAATCAGAGGACAGGGACAACAGCAAGAGGAAACAATGCTGGGAAGCCATCAAGCCCACTGACTGGGTATAACAAGTAAAATGATTCTTCCTGTGAGTCCTTACAGGAGCAAAACTATGGGGCCAAATTCACTGAGCATCCATATCAGCTTCTGCTGATGTTTGAAGAAAATCCTACCAGGAAAAAAGTGTCTTGGTGGGAGGTGTCACTGATATACTTGTGGTTCTCAGTGCTTGCCATATCAGCTGGACTACAGCCTTATAAGAGAAAATAACATGAGTTTCTTTGCCGCTTGAGCTAAACAGTCTGAATTTCTAGTTGAAATATCTGGGAGGTGAGTCCTTTGTAAAGTCAGTTTGGGGGAGGATACTCAACACATACAAAGACTAATTGGCAGCAAGTAGTGTTGGTAACTCCTACACTCTTGAATAACTCAGGCTTCCAGCCAGTTCTGCTACTGCAGGAACTTAAGGACTTTGTGATGCCCTTGAAACCTACGAATTCTTTGTTTCTTTTCTTTCTTTCTTTCTTTCTTTCTTTCTTTCTTTCTTTCTTTCTTTCTTTCTTTCTTTCTTTCTTTCTTTCTTTCTTTCTTTCTTTCTTTCTTTCTTTCTTTCTTTCTTTCTTTCTTTCTTTCTTTCTTTCTTTCTTTCTTTCTTTCTTTCTTTCTTTCTTTCTTTCTTTCTTTCTTTCTTTCTTTCTTTCTTTCTTTCTTTCTTTCTTTCTTTCTTTCTTTCTTTCTTTCTTTCTTTCTTTCTCTCTCTCTCTCTCTCTTTCTCTCTTTCTCTCTCTCTTTCTCTCTTTCTTTCTCTCTTTCTTTTCTTTATTTCTCTCTTTCTTTCTCTTTCTTTTCCTTCCTTCCTTCCTTCCGCCCTTTCCCTCCTTCCTTCCTTCCTTCCGCCCTTTCCCTCCTTCCTTCCTTCCTTCCGCCCTTTCCCTCCTTCCTTCCTTCCTTCCGCCCTTTCCCTCCTTCCTTCCTTCCTTCCGCCCTTTCCCTCCTTCCTTCCTTCCTTCCGCCCTTTCCCTCCTTCCTTCCTTCCTTCCGCCCTTTCCCTCCTTCCTTCCTTCCTTCCGCCACTTCCTTCCGCCACTTCCGCCACTTCCGACGCTTCCTTCCGACGCTTCCTTCCGACACTTCCTTCCGACACTTCCTTCTCTTTACTTACACTCTAAAGCCCAGCGCAGGTGACTGGGAGGCCTGTGAAAAATGAAGGGGTTTCTTTGCTCGATGCATTGTTGACATAGTATCTTGTGCATGAAGGAATTGGACTTGATGACCCTTGGTCTATAAAAGGGCACCTGCAAGAAGCCTGGTGGAATCAGGATACCAGCAGATACCTCTCTAAGAAAAAGCAGCAGCCCTATCTACTGCAGCTAGTGGAAGTGCATCTCCATCCCTTCAAACAGTTTGAGCTCATATTCCACACCTGGAGTACAGAGACCCCAAGAGCAGCGTGTCTGTTGTGGGAACAGGGACATGTCTTCATGCAAAGACCTGCACTTGTGGCAAGACATTTCCTAGTGTAAATCATCAAAGGTTTATTGGATGAACAGAACTTGTCTTCCCTGCCCTGTGGTTTCTATGCAAAGCAATACGATCTCCCACTTGGGGCGCACCATGGAGTCCTCTCTTCTGTGGGAAAGAGATGGCCAAAAAGCACTACCCTGGCCTGGAAAGATAAGTGACCTGAGGTAATTATAGTAATTACAAAGAGCAATTTAAGTGGAAGAAGAGCTGTGTTAGTGGAGACATATCAACATTTTTTGTGTCTCTGACTCAAAGCATTAGAACTCCTGCTATTTTGCTGAGAAATGTTTCTTCCAGGTGATTCTAGGTGTCACGCTGAGTAGGGTGTGCTGCTGTCAGAGCCCCGTGGACCTGAGAGTGGAGCCCTGTACATAGTGCTTCATCATGCAAACGGGATGTCACCTCTGTTCAGGCAGATGGTGATATGAGTGGGCTCTAAGCTTCACTACCAAGATGAAGTGAGACAGCACTTGTGACAACTTAATGCTGACTGAGTAACATCAACACAAGTCTTCTTTTCTGTTGTAGCTGTCTTAGGATGTCAGAAGATATGGATCTGAGATTGAAAAGACACTTTTGACAGCATAATGGCTGAAACAGTTTTGAAACATTTAAAGCAACAATAAAACGCAAAAGGGGAAAGAAGGATGAGGATAATGGGGTGCGACTTCTCAAAGGACATGAGGTTTCATTCTGCTTTGAATAATCTTGTGTCTTCAAAACGACTTCTTTCTGAAACTACAAGTCATAATTTTCCAGTAAAATTCTGCCACACACCTAGGCATCTTCTGAAGGCAACACTCCATCTTCACATTTTTTCACTGTAACTCTCACCCATTCTAGCTATGCTGACTTCACTTGGACAGGCATAAGTGTGTTGAAAGACTTTTTTTTAGGATGCTCATAGTTCAGATGCACGATGTCTTCCTAAAATCATGACCGATTTCAAAGCATAGTAAAATGAAACAATAGACTTAGAACAGCACATATTCATGGAAAAAAAGCAGAAGAGTTGCGCAAGTCTTTAAACACAGCATCCAGAAATCTGTTTTCTTGAAAGTTTGAGTGGCTTTAGCATGATTGGAAAATACTGGAAAAAAATACTTTTGGAAAATACTGGAAAAAAAACCCTCTGAAAAAACCTTTCTGATTTTCACACCTGGAACTCCCTATAGAGCATTCCCCAATACTCTGTAGCAGCAACCCTCAGAAAAGAACAGATACATATACAAATATGATTAATGTTCTAGCAAATAATGGTGATATCAAAATTATAATCACAGGGATTAGCATTTTGGCAGACTTCATGTTTGACCTCTGACTTTGTAACTGAACACTTTCAATTTGTTTGGGTTCTTCTGCTTTCATTTTTTTTGTTTTTATTTTGTAAAATCAATGCATTTATCTCTCCTCTACCTCCTTTCAAGAAAATATCTCTTTTTATGTCAAGTCTTTAAAAATAAAGAAAAAAATCAGAAAAAAATCAGGAAAAGGCTTTAAAATTAACATTTAAAATTCATTCCAGATTTGTTGTATTCATTACTTTGATGTGGAGTTCAGAGGCTGTATTAGTACTGTACTTCCCCACTGCTGTGTTATTGGACTTTCTGAACACTATTCCGCAAAATGAAATGGAGATTTAAAAAAAAAAAACAACAACAACAAAAACCAAACAGGTTTCAAATTTAGCTACTCTGGGGGGTAGAGTAAATAAAAGAAATTTAAAATCATTAAGAGAATTGACCATGCTAGCTATTGTTTTCTTCCTCAAAATATTTCAGCTTTTTTTTTTTCTCTTGTATTTAGCACATGGCCACATTTCCCCCCTGTTAGAAATAAAAGCTATAGGCCCAGTTCTGTCATGGCGGTGAGCAGGCAGTTGGATACGGTAATGCATGCCTGAAGCCTTCACCAAGGATGATAAGCCTGCATGAATTTTACGAGTCTCAGTATCAAGGTTGCCCTCGCCCAAGGGATTTAAGAATAAGGGGGGAAAAAAGAGAAGGCAGATGTATGAATAACTGGCATTGTAAATCTTCACCGTGGCAACCTACAGCTAGAAAAAGTCTGTGATGGGTTCATGACTTGAGAAGAAAGCGACACAGCAGAATGTGAATGGATTTTCTTCAGCTACTTAATACACTGCTTAGAGCAGCTTAAGGGTGTGCATGTGAGAGAGAGTGTGTGTGAGAGAGAGAGAGAGAGTGTGTGCATGTGTGTAAGGAGGGGGGGATCTGTGGAAATTTGTTAGAAGGAATTACTAGTGTTATACATCTTGCTAGGGCTTTATTTTTTTTTTTCCTTTTTGGGGGAGGCTGTAGGGGAGGAGGAATACCATTTAGTCTCAGAATATAAATGACTGGATTTTGCTTGGGAAAAAAAAGATGGTGGGGGAGGTGCATAGAATTATGCAGGCAAGTAACAATGAGCAAATTGGACCCTTAACAATACAGCACAAGGTCATAGTGAAAGTCACCAGAGTGGGGTGGTGGGGGTGGCTGGTGGTAGAAAACAGATCATGATAAATAGCTTCCCATTTCGCAAAATCTGGTAGTTAATGAAAATAAGATGCATTTGAGTTGTCTGTGAACACCTGATTTTTTTTCCTCTTTCTCTCTCTCTCTCTCTGGTCCTGCTGATGTATGAAAGCAAAGCACTGACTCTAATTGTGCAATTATAAAACGGAAATGATGCAGGTTTGGCAACACAGAGAAAGAAGGCAGCTCAATAACATTGTTTAATAACAAGCAAATAAAGCTCAAAGGGGAAAGAGGTGACTATTTCTGCTTTAGACTCATTAAGGAACCTGAAACATATTGTAAAAGAGTGATATTTAATTATGGGCTGGACTGATAACATGGAGCAGGGCCTCACTGGGAGAAAGAGACCCTATGCTCCTAGGAGTGAGCAGCTCCAAACATCAATTACTGTGATTATCTACCCAGTGCTTAGAAAATGCTCCCGTCTCCGTGTTCCAGCAGCGACCCGTAAACAGGAATTGCATAGGCAAATTTATGGGCACAGTCAGCCGGGCCAGGTGGGAAAGAGAGCTTTCCTTTGGTGACTTCTGTGCAAAAGGAGGAAAGAAGCAAAGGAAAGAAAAATCTGTCTTCTGCACTACTGAAAGAGCAATTTATTACAGAGCATTTGCAGGAGACAGCATTTGTTGCCCTGCTGCCTTTTTTGCCTCTGTTGGCTGTCTGAATGAGAAATGGGAGTATATTAACCAACTCATGGGTTACAGAAGACGGCTTGGCATGGGCCCATCAAACTTCGCCATGCTAAGGCGAGTCAAAGGTCAAGAGAGCGTTAGCAGCTGAGATTTAGAACCGAGTGCATCTCTTTAACCTTAACTGCTGGGAATGGATGGAGTCACTTTATTTCTTTAGTCAGGAACTTGGTTGCAGTGAAAGATGTCATGAGGAGGAGGGTACCTTCCAGCTTGGGGCAGATGGGAAAGTATATATTGCAGTGAGATGTCGTATTCTTTCGGGGTCACATAGATAAGCAGCATCACTGCTGTGCTGCAGCCCCCTGTTTTCCATTAGACCTAGAGGCTGAATGTTTGTGCATCTTTGTTAATGCACCACAGACCAAAGAAATAGAGACTAACAGTGAAAAGTAGGTGCCAAATCCATCCAAAGCCACTTAATCTTTCCTTCTATTTGCACCAACATTATTTTCACTGAGGAAAATCCTTAGTAAATGGAGCATGCTAATGACGTGTGCACTGAACTTTATTTTTAATGGCAGAGAGATTTCTCTGCCTGGAAAGGCAGTGTGTGAGGTGCAGGTTGCCGTGATGTGGTTCACATCATTCCTGCCTGCCTGGATCTGCCACAGGGCCACTGCACAGCCTGGAACTAATCACATCAACTCTGAGTCTCTCTCCCTTACCAGTCCTTCTGAACCCATGAAAGCCCCTTGAAATAGCAAGCTCTGTTTCTGTGACATTTGCTATTGGTCCTGTTTCACCTGTAGTCTCTGTGGGCTGCAGGAGTCACCAGGGAATTATTTGGCTCCACACCCAGTTCAAACACTCATTTTGGGTATGAGTTCTATTAAGACATCATGTACACTGAGGCATGAAGGCATCTGTGCAGAGGACTATTTCTCAAATTATTGGAAAGAGGTATGTCACTTCCTGCTTGAAAGTAGCCTGACATATACATTACCAGTACACTCAAGCATAAGAGAACACTTTTGCTCAGAGCTTATCATGAAGATTTGAAATTCCATGAGACAGTCTGAAATGCAAAGCTTAAGAGGGAAATTTAGGTATAAGTAAGATTTCATCAATGTTAAGTCAAGATTTCATGCAATGTGTATTAAATGAAAGGTGTGATGTGCTGGATGTGATAACAGCCTTGAAGAAGACCTGTACTGTCTCATCTTCCAAATCCAAGTTGAGTATTTTAGACAGCTTTATGTATATAGTGTCCATGGTCCCCTTTTTTGGCTTTGTCTAGACTCAGACCAGTCAGGTCAGTAGTGAGGAAAAGGGGATGAAGATACTTTAAAATAAGTACACTATTCTTGGGTCTGGGAAGGGATCATGATATTTAGTTTAATTTTATTTGCTTGTTTGCTTCTTTTTTTTTCCCCCCTCCACATTTTTGTTTCTACAGCCCTTGGCACAGTGTGTCTTGACTTGTGACTGAGAATAAGCAAAGAATTAAAGAATTAGTAAAGATTTTTTATGCTTAATTAGACTGGGATCACTGCCAGTTGACTGTGAGACTATATTGCAGGAAGTATCAAACTACTGCTTGTTCCTCTTAGCAGCAGAGAAGCTAAGAGTTCATTTTTCTGGCCTGAAACTGTACATACAGGATAGATCAAGATACAGGAGCTATGACATGCACAATTGCAAGAATGAAGCAAGGTACACAGTAACATTAAGACTGATGCATTTCCAAATGAGAAATGATCTAACATTGGTCTCAATAGAATACACCATGACAGGGAAAACTGCAGGAGCAATTAAAACCACTTTATCCATAATTATTTATGGGCAACATACATTTGGAGCCCCAAATAAGTGGGAAGATTGAAAGGATCATATCTCCTCCCTATATCAGCAGCAACCCATTGACCACATATTTCAAATGAAAAGTAAAGAGGTTGGGGAGTGAATAAACAGGAGGAAAAATAGTTGGAGAAGGTGGTTGGTAAATAATCAGAAAGAGAGTCCATGTTACTCTCCCAGCTCTGAATTATAAGTACATCCTTTCTATCCCTCCCCCACACACATGCAGTGGTCTATAGACAATTTCAAAGAGCTTGCAAATGGTTTGGTCAGACACTGGACCACTAAAGATAAAGAGAACAATTAAGAATATTGCATAAAAATGAAGCAATTTCTTTGCATCTGCATTCACTATGGAGATGCCTTTCTCTAAGCCAATTATTTGCAGATAATAAACACAAGGCGGTATCAGAGATCAAGTTGTCAAAGAAAAGAATCTTAAAGAAAATGACAAAGAAAAAAAATAGCTAGGAACAGCCATTGTTGAAGTTCCAAATAAACATTAAAATGTTCAATTTGGAAAAATACGTTCATCCATAAAAATGGCCATAATGTTTCACAAAGTCTTCAAAAAGGCACAGGGGCAACCTGAAGAATAATAGATCAATTGACTGACCCCAATGTAAGAAAATCATCTGAAAAAATAACTAAAAGTGAAATATTCTAACAAAACATGGTATAAGAAAGATAAATTGCATAGTTTCTTAAAAGGTAAATTGTGTCTCTCTGATCTATTGAAATTTTTTCACAATCAAAAAGAAGACCAGAAGTTTTTCAATGAGCTGCCAGGATTTGCAGAAAAAGTCTGTCCTAACCAGAGGTCTTAAGGAAGTGTAAGTTTCCCACCTCTCCCACCTTTTCACACAGACTAATGAAGAAGGTGTGATACAGTCATGGAGCACAGGACAGGATGGCACCTGAGTAGTGGTTATCCAGCTGAAGACTCTGCTTTTCCATGAGAAAGGTATCAGAGGAAACACAAGCCTTCCACTCTGAATTTCCTTTAGGGCCCATGGAAGATGCTCTCAATAACAGCATTGTATACAATTTTAAATATCAAATTTTAAAGTTTATGTATCATACACAACCACCAAAAGCAGGAGGGCCTGACTGGATTTACAGCCTTAACAATTCTATAATTATATGGGTTCACCTGTTTTTTTTCAATCTTATTTTTTTTTTATTTTGAGTGTCTCTATCACAAACTATTATTTACTGGTCAAAGAGTACTGGGGCAGTAGAGGAGATGTAAGGGATGACCTCAGGGTATTCCAGCAGTGCAAGTGACAAAGGGGGTGACACTCCATGGCCCACCAGTGCTCTCCCAAAATCTCTGAGCTCCCAGCCTATGCTCATATTTATGCCTAACCTACTTTCCAGACACTTTTTGTGCCATCACAGAGCTTTTGTAGATGTACTGGTGGGGGCAGGGAAAATGTATTAAAAAGTGTGTTCCAATTCTGTAACTATTCACCTGATTCTTTTGCAAATTTGGCCCCATACTCCCTGTAATTCACCAGTTGATAGACACTTGGGAGACTCCTGCCTGATAACATTCCTGTCAACCATGTCCCAAAGAACAAAGGCAAGCTGAAGTATTTTTTTAATTCTACCCTCTCAGCTCATCAACGCTGAGTTTACATAAAAATGTAACATTACACTACACACACTGCTAATAATCAGAAACTAAAGCTTTGAAGTTTCCCTATTTCACAGCTACTGCCATGACAGATGCTTGCCAGAGAAAACTCAGGGGGCATTTGTTTGCAAGCATTTTGGCTAAGCATAGTGCCCATTGTGCCACTTAATATTTCAGCTATCTCTAGTGTAATCAGGGAACAGCAGTTACTTATTTCTCTCACGTCTTGCTCCTTGCTAGCTACCTACTATCGCCAGCATGACCTCTGAAGCACACACATTAATTTTACCTCAGTATTTCTATAGCATCAATTAATAAAAACTGACTATGTTTTCAACAAACGCACATGTACTGATAAATGAGGGTCCTGACTTAATTGCTCTGTAAATTAAGAGCTCACAGTGGTGACAATAGAGAATAGTTTTAATATTTAAAAACTCATTAAATTTGTGTACATTTTGAATAATTAAGTCACATGGCCACTTTAAAGAGCTAATTTAAGTTTAATTCTTAAATGTATATCACAGAAGAACTTGATCTGTTGAAAATTATTGGTTAATTTTCAGAACAACTTAATTTGGTTCTATTCCTGCCCTGAAACTCTGCATTTATTTATATACTTATCTGCCCCTTTAACCTTCCAGAAATTCCTAGCAACATCAATTCTAGGATGATGACACCAACCTGCACTTTTGTCAGCATTCATAGAAGACAGAGTAAATCTAAAGTTAGTAATATGTTTTTCTTTTTCCTATGGCGAATCATAAATCCACATTTTAGTATTTTAGATCTTTATCAGATTCATTGATCAGATTTAAATAGTGGGCATTTTGTGGAAAATAATTTGCTTTATTTATGACTTGCACTGTGTGAAGATGGAGTCCAAAATCCTGGTGTGCATTGTTTTGACAGAATTTGCAAGGCTTCATGAAAACCCCATGTCTTTCCAATAATGTAAACTCAGAGACAGTAAAAGTTAAGCCTTCAACTTTTGGCTAAGTATCATCTTCTTTCCACTCAGAACTCTAATTTTTAATATTGGGTAGTACTTTGAAGCATAACATCTGATTTTCTGGCTGCCAGCAGAGGTACTGCAACAAAATCACGGCTCACCCTCCCCACTTGATCTGTTCTGTGGAGTTTAAAGGGACAACTCAAAAAAGAAGGCTGGTTTCCTTGATGAAGCTCATGCTGTAAATAGGACAGAAACCATTTTCAGTTAGAGCAATTCACCTTTGTGCAGTTAACTTTTCTTTCTCCCGTGGCTCATGTGTCAATCTTCATATTGTTACTAGTATTTAATCAGTGATTAAGCTGCCATAGAGTAAATACAGACAGATTGTGTCGCAACATTTCTATGTTCTTTCAATATTGTGAAGTATAATATTCAGCTAGGTGCTTAGTTATCAAAGTGATAGACATTTAATACCTGAAATAAATAGAATGATTCTCGCTTTATCTTTGCAAAGCGACTTAAGTATCTAGCTGTAGTTGAGAAGATGAAGTTTTGTTCACTAACTTTTTAATCAAGAGGGGAAAATAGTGCAAATATTATGTGACTATCTATATGCTTTTGAAAAATTAAATCCCTTCTGCCTTTACCTTCCTTTTGCATTGATTATCTAATAAGGTGTTGGGAGAGCAAGTTCTGGAGGAGAAGAGGAACAGGCATGGTCTTCAGACCAACACCTGTTTCAGTGAATTTTCACAGTGTGCACTCCAAACTCTTGGTCCTGAGTATTTCCATAGGAAAACTTAATTTCTGATGATACTTTGCAGATAGAAACATATCACATCACTTGTGACTACTCAAAACAGCCCAGGTTTTGGCTATGGAGCTGTTCACAGCTTTGTCAATGATTACTTGCAGTGATCTTGTTTAATACTTAGTAGAGGTGATTTCTTGTTTATTTATTAAGACTTCTAACCACACTGCTGTGTGGGAAAGTTGCTGTCTAGTGATTTCTCACTGTGGACAGAGTATTTTTTGATGTCATTGCTTCTCAGAACAGAATTCCCCATCCCAAAATCACACCCAAACTTCTTTCTTCACAGAGGTATGCAGCGGTAAAATGTATTTCGTTTGAACTGGGGTTTGGTTTCCCAAGGGGTTCTAATCTCTGTAAGGAATAATGCTGTACTCTTATCATCATTTACCTCTCCTCCAATCTTCGTGTAATCTGCAAACTTTGTCAATCACCGGTCCATGTTTTCTCCTCAGTAGTTGATAAGATGCTAAATAGTAAATGGTCACAGCTTATCTTTGTGAGACTTTGATAGAAGCACACCATTTACAGCAATATTTGTGAGATCGGTTAAGTACTTTGAATCTATCCAAGGTGGATCACAGGTACTTCCTATTGCTCTACTTCAGTAAATCCATTATGTGTGAGACTGAGTAGAAAGCCTAACATAAATATGTCTACCATGTTGATACGATTCCCTCTAACAACCAAATTTGTCATCCTCCTCTACCATAACATGCAGAGGTTGTGAGGGCTCTGATTAGCAGATCTGCCATTTGACAGAGCCATATGTCAGCTCTTTCTCTATGGTACAAAAGAAACAAAGACTACAAAGGCTACTTGGAGACCTCTGTTGCTGCTGGCTGGCTTTAGGTATTGGGAGTTTTTTTGCTGGCTGTTATAATTCCTGGCTTTCCTATTTATGCGTGTTCAGCTGGCAAACAAATGGACTTCTATGTTTTCTTCTAGGGCAGAACTGTATTTAATCTAGACAAACTTATTCTAATGGGTTTTCCAAAATTAAGCGGCTTTTCCAAGACACCATATTTTCTTAATTTGATTTTCTTGCTCTCATTTTTTACAAATGAAAAAGAAAGAAGAAAAAAGTGGCAATTGCTAGCTAGCATTTGTCGTGATATTCCATTGTAACCAGGGAAATGTTGAAAACTGGGAACAGAAACAGCAAACTGAGAGTAAACCAGAAATGCAACAGCATCATGAGGTCTAAATACATGTATTGTACTCAGATACTTTTTATCTTTTACTTCTCTTTCAAAACTTGACAATATTCCTCAGCTTAACTTGAGACCGACCCATGATTTATGTTCTTAAGGACAGGATTTAAAGTCCATAGCATCTAAGTGTGTTTATTATTCCTTGTAAAGGACTGAATTTTCCCACTCAAGTCCTTATAAGATTTACAAAATTTTATAGTCCTTCACCTGGTAACTAGGGGGTGAATCATAAAAGTGATATTCTTTGCAGTAATGCACAATATTTGCGTTTAAACCATGTACATGGTGGTGAAGCATTGTGATAAATTGCGAAGCCTCACAGTGTCTGGCAGGTTTCAGCAGCACAGACTGGAGGATAAGAAAGAGAGAAGAGCACATTAGAGAGCTGAAGCTGCAGAAGTTAAGCAGGCATTCTATAATTGCTCAAGGATCTTAACCAGGAGAAAGGAATTAACACCCACAGTCTTGTGAAAATTGCTTGTGATCTGTAATGACACAAATTGGTATATTAGCTTGAGCTTCATTGGTGAGACAGCATTAACCAGTGGAGAGTGCCTTTTGAAACAGGCCCAAGATTTGCTTCTGGTATCTATTTTGGCTTTATTTTACAGCCTCTTGAAAGACTGCAGAACCTGTATGGAGACGTAATGCTCATACAGAAATCCCTTCCCATGCTCTCAGGTTCAGCTCTGGAGCCTTACATGGAAAAGGACAACCTTTGCATTGTCTGGTAACACTTTGTGCAGCACCTAGATTTTCTGAATGTCTTAAACACTTTGTGTTTATTGTGCTGTGAGTGGTGTCAAAACGAAACGTAATATAACAAGGCTATATAGTGTTATCTCATCTAATGTGTTTATCATGTGCAATTAGTACCAAAAGAACGTGTTCATAATAGCAGCTTGAAAAAATGTTTAATGTATGTATTAAATAGTGTGAAATCAGTATACAAAAATTTAACTTACAGAGAAGATACAGACAAAGATAAAATCAAATAGGATTGGCAAGGGTGATAGAAAACTTTATTTTGTGGTGTTTTGAGTGATTCTGTGGGAAAAGCATAATTTTCTATTATGTATTAGTATTCTGATTCAACAATCATAGGTGCCAGTATAAGAACCTTGACAGATGGATGGTAGATACATTATTGTATTATTCTCTGTTGGAAGTGTACATAAGGGGCACTAAAAGAAAAGAGAAGCAAGACATTTTCTAATATATCTTACATATACTAGGAAAAGAACTTTTGAATTGGTCATCCACATTCCATTTAGAACATATTTTCTGTGAGAATTTCTTTGCCATGTTTTACTTTTTATTTTCATAATGCTCATTTCCTACATTTCCCTCCTTCAGCATTTCCCCTGCTCTCATATATCCAGACCAATCCCTTAAAAGCCCATCAAAATCTTCACAGCTTATAACAGATCATGTACATATTCACAGATGATATCATAACATTGTCAGGGAAAAAAAACCAAAATCCATAGAATAAAATTCACTGGCCAAGGTAAACTAACATGCACCTAATAAACAAGGCACAGAATATTTTGAGAATCTATATATATGTGTATGTATACATGTATAAACATATTATGGACACAAAAGTATTTATGAGTGTTATGTAAATATAAATGTGTACACACACACACGTGCCCACATCTATTTGTGTTTGACATTTGTTGTTCCACCTTCATCCTGGCCATTACCATTCCAGTAATGGATCCTGTTGTGCATTGAAATTCCCATTGTGGTCCATTACCACTTCCTCTGTTGACAGCTCTATTGCTTCACGAGCTATTGTGCTATGTATGACATTGATTGGAGACACTGGATACACGTTAGCAACATCACAACACGCATAATAAACAAGGTGTCGCTCTGCAGAGAGTATCAAGAACGGGCACGGTGCTTCCTAGCCGACCACACACTCTGTGGGCATCCCTCCTCTTGGGGTTTGTCCTCCAAGGTCAGCTTCAGATCTGAGCTGGCATGACCAAGGTGGGATGGTTCCTGGCTGAGAGGTCCCACCCCTTCAGCCTCCCCCATCCTGGGGACCTGCTGCCTTTCCAGCACCTTGACCAGTTATCAACTTGAGCAGTAGCAAATTGGAAGTTTTTTAATATTTTCTTCTCCTCATTGTAGTTCACATGCTTTAGTAGAAAAGGAGATGACACAAGGTGTTCTCAAATAGACAACTCTCTTGTGGCAACATCCCCTGCCCATATTTTCTCTAAGCCAGCACCAAGTCCTTTGGTGATAGTTCTCTCTGAGGCCTGATCAAAGGCCATTAAAATGAATGGGAAACCTTCTGTTGACATTAATGAACTTCAACTTAGACCTTTAAAATCAGGGAGCAAGAGAATGACAGCTGCAATGCTAGAAATAGATGGAAATCTTTGGAGTGTTGTGGTCCAAAACACACTAATCTTTACTTGAGAGTGTTCATGTATGAGCAGCATGAGGAGTATTGATCCCCTTCAGTTACAGCTCTCCAGTGAGCAGAGAAGGAACAGCCCTTCCCAGACAGGAGAAATATTATGTTAGTAATCTAATTCAGCAATATGTGCTTTTGAGAGGCCACTAATAAAAGAAAAATATGAATTCTCAAAGCATTTTCTTGACTCTGTAGCTTCAACTGGAATTGCTTCTCAGAGAACTCAGAGAAGGCCTGTATCAATTAACAAATTAGGAAAAAAAATTAACCATCAGCAAGGATTCATACAGTGCAAAAACAATAGTCATGTTCCCAATTATTATCTGTTTCTTGATTGAAGTAGAACAGGGAGAATCCATACTAACTCTTATCCCCACTGTTTTAACACTCTCACAACCTCAGCAGCTTCAAAGACAGGCTTTTCAGGTGGGTAATATTTTCATCTCACTGTGTTTATTTTCATTCATGAATGCTGGAAATTCTTGTTCAGTGTAGATCCCAAACCTCTTCCTGCCTTGTGTCTCCCATTGTTTGTTCTTGTTCATTCCAGCTTTTACAGTGCACTGACCCAGGTCAACCGACTCAGCTGAGGACATTGAAAGCCTTGCAGTTCTCACTCCTGGCTAAATTACTTTGCTTTCTCCAAATTACAGATAGACAGCTCACCCTTTGGTATTCTCAGTGCTCCAACATTTCTCATTTCAACTTTTCTGGACTCTGAAAAAATGTATTCTTGTCTTGTCTCACATTTCCTCTGCAGCTCAGTGCCCAGAATGTCCAGTAAAACATACTTTTCTCACCAATTTCCAGAAAAGTTATGGGATGAAGAATGAGTGATAAGGGAAACTTTGGGGTTTTTTCCTTCTATTCCAGAAATTACTTAAACTGCTACCTTAAACCAGTATCCGATCCTAATTTTCTAGTAATTTATTAAAATATTTTCAAAAGATGTGCAAGAAACTGTATGGAATGAATCCTTCTCTCTCCCTTTTTGTCGATTCCTCATATATCTATTGAGCAGTGGATCACTGGTTATTGAAGACTGCTTTTTTATTTCTCTAGTTAACTTTCAGAAGTTCTATGTTTGCAATAAAAAAGACCTGGAAGTAGATAGAAGAATGTTGGATTTTTTATACTGGTTGAAAGACACATCAGATATGTATTATGTATGAAAGAAGTGTTGTAAAACAGACAAGTTTAGTTCTGCCTCTAGCATTTTTCCCAGGGACCTTTTCCAGTGTGGGATGTTAAACCTCAGCCATTGTGTTCCTGGGACACACGAGCTCAGTCTCCATTGCATTTTAACCTCACACTAAAATGCATGCAAATGGTGTTATTCCCAACACACAGCACTTTTCCACTGTGCCACGAATTGCAAATGTGCAGCTCCTTTCACAAAAGCAGCCAAGCACAGGGCAGCTGCAAACCCGGGAGGGGCAGAGTGAGCTGGGCTCTGTTTAGGCCAGTGGCAGCTTCCAGCGACCTCTCAGCTCCCAGCCCTGGAAGCCAGCCTCCACAGCATGATTCACGGCACTTTTTCACTGCTCCCTCTTCCTCATCAGGGTCACAAGTAACTTACTTTTGCCAAATGCCATTCTGCTGTGTGCTTCTTCCTTAAATCACTTGGTAGACTGATCAAATAATTATGTACTAGCTGTCATTAGAGAGCTGCATTGCGAACTGTGCCCGTATTGCATTACAGCTTTAGAGCTTTGTATCACACAACAACTCATGCTTGGAGTTTCTAAACATTGATTGTTTTTAAAAAAGCAGACTTTTTCTGTTAAAGAAGGATTTTCAATTGAATACTGAGAAAGAGTTGATGGAATTATTTTCTTAATCTAAAAATTTACATCTGTATTTCATTGTTTAACATTCTCCCCGGGGACTGGAGATCTTTAAAAAAAACCTCAGCAACAAACAAAAAAATGAAAAAAATAAATAAAAGTTTTGAAGGCTTTTTGTTTTGAATGTGTAATTGTTGTCAGTCAAAATAAGTAATACTCCTGCTGTTGAAATTTTTTCCTTAAAATAACTCAAATTATTAACTGTGATGCTTGTGCACTGTTTGAAGCAGTGCACAATTGATATAAAATTTACAGCTGAAGTACAGAATACTTCTAGAGGTTCATTCTATGAAAATAATAAAAACAAATTAATATAAATACAATTTTCTGACAGTGCCATGGCAAATTATGCAGCATCATCATTCAAACTGAATGATAAAGCAGGCTAGCCCATAGATTTGGAAGGATAAACCCAATTAATCCTAAGATAGATGGTATTCCAATAAATGAAGTATTAAGAATTTAAAAAGTAGTAGTAGAAATATTTAACTAAGAGGATGAGAGCCATTATTGAAATGATGTCATACAATCTGGGAGGCATTGTCATGTTCAGTAAATTAGCATGGCCTAACCACAGCAGAAAATTTCCTTGAGCTGCAATAAAGACTAAATGCTTTCAGACTCCCATGATCCTTTGTAGTCATCATTTTAAAGCGCTGCCTTAGTGAGCTAAACCTGTAAAGTTTTCTTTTGAGCGGCTGTGAGTTGATTAGATCTATTTCAGCCTAGTAGTGGTAATAGGCTCCTCTCTGTGAAACTGCTTAGCCTCTGCTCCCCTGGCAGCTGGAGAAACTGGAATTAATCAGGTCTGCTGGGGACTTCTTCAGCATCTCCGCAGGCCAGCGACTCTGGAATCATTTACTACAGAATCTTACTGTCAACTCTTTGTCATTTAGGCTTTTGATTATGCTTGCTTTCTTCAGAAAAAATGGAAATGGGTGACAGATTATCCTAATGCAGAATTTCACTAGTTACTTTTATAGGCATCTATTATCCTCCTTTGTACTGTCCATAAAAAGAATGTAGGTGTGTGCAAAGATTTTTAGGGGCAGAGATATGAAGAATATGCTATTGAAATTAACATATTTCTTCTAATTAAAGTATGTTTCTTTCTAATAAAGAGACCCTCCCCCCTGAAATGACTGCATATTGTTTTGTCACTAGCACAATTTATGGATTTCCTTTCTCTTTTCTTAAAAATTGATAGCTGGGGAAAAATTCTTGAATATCATTATTTACCATGCTACTGTTCGATAGCACTACTTTCTACTGAATATACTGCAGATGCAGATTGGGGTTTTTTTAACTGTATTAAATATGAGCTTTGGAATAAATGCATATTTACATAGACTGCTAACTACTCTGAGCTTCAGTGAACAGAAAGTAAACAGTCAACACTGAAAAAAAAAAGACAATTAAATCTGCCTTCTTTGCAGCATTTCATCCCACAGATACAGGGTTCTATAGAGTTAGTGTTCTGTAAATAGAGTCAATGGGCAGTTTGGTGCAGTCCTTAATGAAATCATCGCCCCTTTAGACATTTAAAAATTTGTAGATTTATATTACAAACACTTATTACAAACAAAAAATTCTGTGTGACATTCTGAGATACAGGCATTTCATACATGGTATAGGAAAATACTGTTAATGATATGGTTGAAAATTTGATGAAAATTGATGATTTACAAGAATACTTTCTTTGATAAATTTATATGCATTTAATAATATGAAGACGTATATGAGCATTTGTTTGACTAGTGTCCAGTGCACTTTCTAAGAAGTCTGGCAAAAAATGTTTTTCACAAAAAATGAAGTGAACAAATTGTCCCTTTTTTATACTTTTTTCCCTTTTTTTACTTCTTTTTTTTTTCTGCTCAATTTCATTCTAGAGAGCATATTTAAACAGGTTACCTTAATAAGGTAAATATATTAACATTTTATAACTAAGTTTAACCTTAAAAAAACAAAACAAAAGAAAAAAGATTGGCATTAAAGGAAAAAGAATTCTATATTGAATATTGAATGATTGCCAAAATCACAAAACTGTTCCATTATGAGTATTTTGAACAGTTCTGTAAATTACAGAAGCAGGCAACAGCCCTTCATTAGTCTGCCTCCAAACAGAAGAAGCCTCTCTGTATATGTTCCCTAGTAGGCTTGGTAACTGCAGGAAGTTTGTACTCTAGAACTATCCAAAACACACCTACACCCAAACACCACCTGGACTTCTCATTTGTCTTGTTTGCCTATATCTTGTTTACCAGTGAACTGGCATCAAAAGCAGCACTCTAATTTTGTTCTGCTGAAAAACAAACATGGTAGTTCATACACTGACCTCAGAGGATGAGCTGCACAGTTATGTCAGCTAATTTTAATCAGCTAGATTTCTTCATCTAGCTTTCTGCTGCAATGAAGGACTCTGGCTAGCAGTCATTGAAAAACTGAATCTCATTGTTAGGTTTCCAGGTTAGTTTTGTGAGGATTGGCATCATTGTCACTTTGCCCCGTGTTGCCCTGTCTTGTTTAACCCCTCGTGGCCATGGCTGTTTGGCAGTCCCTTCCTTCCAGATGAGCAGGTGAGTCCTCCAGAGATCAGCTTCTCGTAATGTGCTCCTTGTACCTACTCTAAGCTTCTTGCTATCAGGCAGTGGTGAAAACCCCAGGCTTTTTCTCCTCATATTCATGCGTCCTGGCTATCTGTTTGATGCAATAGGGCCTGTAAGGCTGGGGCAGTTTGGCATTGTCCCTTCCACAATAAAGTATAGGTTTGGCAAGACTGATGGGACTCACTAATTGAGCCATTTAACACAGAGGAGTATGTCACCCATAAAGCATCAGACCCTAATGCTGCACAGAGCCTTCATCACCATTTCAGAGGCAAAAAACTCCAACTTAACCCACAAATAACTAAAAAACTTTCATGCAGTTAAATTGCAGCTTTTTGTTGTCTAAATTGTGAGAACCACCCAAAAATCTTGAGTTTCACTTGCTAATAAATAATCCAAGTTTGAAAAATTGCGGAGGGTTAAGCGCACTAAATAGGTCAGGTTTATTCTGTTAATGCTCATGTTCATGTTCTCTTTCTTTATTGAATACTTGCCCTTCTTTTATCCTTAGACTGCTATGGTCATTTGTCAATGACAATTTGTTGAGTTTGGATGTGTTCCTCTTCTCAAGAAGAGACTTCAGATTAGATCTGTACAAATACTGAGGCAGCTAACCTTGGGAAGTGTCCACTGACATCACCATTCTTAGCTAATTGCAGATATTCAGGACTGAAGTGGTAAATATTTAACAAGGGGGGTTTCTTTCTCCTCAGTATGACTCCCAGGTACTTGAGACACTGCATTATTTTAAACAAGATGCAATGTATTTTAACCAAGAACTGTCAAACTGTGTGCTGCAGGTGTTCAAACTAGGTTTCAAATCCTATTGAAGCGTATTTGACAAACAAGTGCTATCAAGTTGATACCTCCAATGCAAAGCATTACAACTCCTTCTATCCTGCTAACAAGCTACCTCTCTATTTTCTTATCCATGCAAGTTATTTTATAGCAAAGCTATACATTGCCATATAAACTGTTTAGGATAAAACTGGCTTTAAAATCTGGTTACTGGAATTAGCTCTGTCTGTTATGGTAGAATCTGATGACTGTTTAGAAAGGGAGAGGTGATTTTAAGCTTCAGAAGAGATGGTTAGGTATACCCATAGTGGTACACAGAAGACTTTTCTGGCAGCTTAATTTTCTAATTTGGAGTGTATATTTTTTTCTCTTTTCATCTTTTGCTGCTGCTCCAAATTTCAAGCAACTGTATGTCTTGTCCTGTCCCCATTTCCTTTGTGGCTTGGCCTTTCCAACCTGTTTTACCTTAAAATTGTAAAAAAAATTCCTTTTTTTTTCTGTTTTAGTGTTTCTGTGGTTTCAGAAAATGTGTTTCTTTTATTTACGTTCCCACCCAGAACTTCCTCTCCCATTTACTTTTGTCAGGGGCACTTCAGGGCATGGTCAACTCTGAATGACTTGCAAACCTTTGCTTTGTTTATCTTGACTTCTTGCTTATCACAGCCTTGTCTCCAGAAAGACAGAGGAAAATAAGGATATTTTACCTTGAAGAAAAACCTAGGCAACATCTAGTGTTCAGGGTTTCACTATGGAGTTGTACATAGCATCAAACTCCATCTTTTGTCTTCTGAAATTTCACTGTTATCATGCTGAGAGTGCACAATTGCAATAACTCTCTTATCATAGTTTTAAATAATATAATACAGTCAAAAATGCTTTTCATTCTTTGGCCTCTTGAGCAACAGCAACAATTTTCCATTCTTTTTGTTCCACTAGCATGCACATGGCCAATCACATAGCTCCTGCAAGTCCCATGGTTTTTATTTTTTTAATTGGTAATTTTTAATAAGTAGATACAGTAGAAAAATAAAGAGAGACATTGGAGTTTCAAATTAAAAGGGAGGGTAAGGCTTTTGAACTGAATTGCTTGAAATGAACTGGGAGAGGTGCAAATCAGTCATTACAAAAATTATATAATTTTAGGTCTTAGGTTAAGTTCTGTGAACTGTTTAATGTTATAATTGGCTGCTGCCAAAGCCATCAAGTTGAATGAAGCTCTAAGTTTAAAATGTCATAAACTCTCAGCATAAAGATTTATATAACACAGGTATCTGACCTACCACCACATGACAGGAGGTATTTGTTAAGGCTTATTTGACTCTTGCAAAGTGGGAAAGAAACAGACTAGAGAAAGAAAACATACATCTTCTGGACAATATCAAAACATTATGAATCTAGTCTGATATCTGAGCAGTGAATTCAGAAAGCTGTGATAAACATAGTTGTTTCTTATTAAAAAATAAGATTTGATACTTCAAGTGGAAAATTTGTGTGTTTATTATGATAAATGAAGGTGGTTAATGTCAAATCTCAGCAGTGTGTATTCAGCAAGACTTTATTGGAACATTTCATAAACTAAGTATACACTTTCTGAGGTTTTGCAGGCTTTCAATGGCTCCAACCCATACGCATCTTCCCTATTTCTTTACACCAGCGACCAACAACAAAGTTGCACTGGATCAGTCTGCATACCACAACACAGGGTCAGAATATGGTGCCATTTACTGGCCTAAATAAAGCAGTGTTGCATGGGGTGTTGCAGTGAATTCGGGGGACAGGATAAGGGGTCGTAAAAACCACCTTGGAAATGAATCAGGAGGTAACCACTCCTACAAGAAAAACCTTACAGCTTGGTGAAGTATACAAAAAGTTGCAAGCAAACCCATGCAAAAAGATGTAAGCAACATTCTTTGCTTCTTGTTTCATAGTTTTACAAAAGGTTATAAGTAGAGCACATAGAAGATATCCTATATATATAAATATCCTTCCATATTAATGTGGGTAAAGAGGAATTTCTCATATCTGCAATTTGTCTGCATGTTTGTAGCTTCTTTGCAATAGTGGAACCTGTATGGGATGACAAAGAAATGGAATGAGGAAAGATGGATAAAAGATTTGAAGTTTAATGGCCAGTGAAGCTGCCATCATTTACAATATCATGATACCTAAGGCAGTTATTTTATTGAGGGAAACAACATAGTAAATAAGGAAGTATTTCTAGCTGTTCTAAAGGTAGATGAACTGGTCTTGTCCTGGAGTTCAAGCTTAAATAGCAGAAGCTTCATACAGACCAAAGTAATGAAGTGTTTTTCTTATTTCCAGCCATTTCTATGGACACATTCCTTCAAAATAAATGCCAGGAACCAGTAAGCACCTACTGCCTGTACAGTATTCTTATGAAATCATCCAAGCTTTCATTCATAAAGATGTTTTACTTAAACTCTCCCAGTTATGCCTCTTCCCAGTTTCTTCCCTACAAGCACTTCCCTAAATAAAAAACAACTCTGTTGACTCTTAGAGAGGAGATGATGATGGTAATATAGCTTTGCACAAAAGAAGTGAGAGTGACTAAGCAGTGTTTCATTTGCACGTCCTTCTTTATATAAAGGCACTGAAAATCAAAGCTCTTAGAAAACTACCTGTCCATCCACATTTACCTTCTCTTCCACTTTATTTTATTCCTGTTAATTAAGTCATTACCAGCAAGTTACATTTCTGCATTTTTGCTTTAGTCACTGAGACCTTTTATCTCCTATCTTGAAGAACAGAACACTTAAGAATATGATTATTATCTGTTCCTTCCATTCCCCCCTCCCATTTCTTCCAACACAAAGAAAAATATTTCTTCCAGACAGTCTCCCTCCTGACCAAATTTCCTCCACCCCCAACACTTGCGTATTGTTTTTTGTCTCCTCTGGTTGGCTCTTGTTTGTAAACTCAATCTCTTTTACTCTAGACTTTCACCATTCAAAAGTACAGATAGGAATAAGACTGAAGTAAGGAGTCAGATACTCTTCCACAACAGTAAAAACACCTAATTTTTGTGGTAAATTTCTGCCCTAAATTTAATTTGCAGTAAATTTCATGCGTCTTTTTGAGGTACACATTTGATTTCAAAAAGCAAGCAAAATGAATTAAAGTTCACCAAAAATGAAAACAGAAAATCTGAACAGGTAAATAAAGTGACCAGCTGGAGTGATAACATTCATCTTAATTTCAATTTTCAGACTCCATATTCCTACTCTTTTGCAGTTACATATCTACTGCTCAACTTGGTTTTTTCTGAATAAACCAGGCTCAGAGAATTAACAGATGCCACAAGAAAGCAAATGTGCATCTCTTCTGTAATTTGTGCAGCACCCAGTTTCACTTCCAATTTTGTGGGGTCGAGAATAGGTCTCACCTATAAAACTTATGATTTGCCTAATGCCTGAGACCAGAGCAGGGTTAATGGGAAATGTCTGCTCCCTTCTTGCACTGATTTGAGAGGTGCAGGCTGATTCAGAGAAGTCCTTCTCTTTGTAAGGCAGACAAAAAGCCACAAACCACCCCAGCACACACCACTGTGCACAAGCCTGCCAAAGCCTTTCTGTTTGCTTTCAGGCGTAAGAAGCCAGAATTATTCTGATAGGATGGAGAGTTCTGACGACTGGCATGCAAATGTTCATAACAACTGTCCCACTTTGCTCCAGTTCCTGTTTATTACTTCTTATTCTTTTCAGTATCAGTAAATCCCTTCAAGGCTTCTGTTATTATTGAAGAGGAGCCCACCTGGGAATGTTTAGGTCCTTTAGTAATAGCCTTAGGCCCAGATCTAATGTCTACTGAAAAAGGATTCACTGCTTAAAGGAAATACTGATGACAATTCGTTAGGGCATCATGAAAAAAATCTGTTTCAACTTAGAAATAAAACTGCTAGATATGTGAACAAATACTGTAGGTTAGCACTTACTGTATACAGACTGCAGGATGCACATAGAGAGGTCCTGTAGTCCAACCTTCCTTTAAAAGTTTCGTAAGCCCTTAAAAAAAAAAAAGAGGAAAAGAAAAAAAGAAAAGGAAAGAAAGGAAAAAGAAAATGAGTTCAATGAGTTCATAATGTTTTAAACTATAATATAAATCTAGTGATCTTCTATTAATACAGTCCCTGCAATGTCTGAGGTTTGAGACACACATGTGTAATTCTTCAATGGCATTCTGTGTGTTATCTGGAAGGTCTCTCATTGCTGCTGCATCAATGCAAACCAGACTACACCCAGGCGAACAAAGGAAATTTAACTTTCATAAGTTGGTTTTAAAAATGCATTTACTTTGACTGCATTGAAAGAATCTAAAAAAAGATGAAAAGCATCTTTAGCATGCCCAAAACATCTGGTTTCATATTTTGAGACCGAAAGGAAATTGCATGAAGACTAAAATCTTGGTTTGATTTATATTATTATTGGAGGGCTGAGAAGCTGCCAGTCATAAAATAAAATTTTATGATGATAAATAAATAAGGAAAACAATCTGACAAAACATGTTGTGGAACAAAGCTCCATTTCAAGTTTAATTAACTGATAACAATGTTTATGATAGAAGAACTGTGCCACCAATTATACAGCTAGTAAATGCATGCTACCAAAGCAAGACTGGCCTATAAAATCCTGGCTAAAAAGGTTTCTCCTGCAGCAAAATACTTCCAAACACAAAAGAGAAGGTATTCTCTATGTAGTAAATCATGCAGCAATTAAGACCCTCTTTGAAAATGTTTATTAGTCTTTATAGATTGTATGACAATTGCTCTGCTGCAATTGCACATTGTAAATTGCACAATAGTAGTAGTTCCTGCTTTCTAATATGCCTACTGATAGTGCCTGGAGAAGCTGACAGTTTAGAAATTGTTACAGGAAAGATATATCCATGGAGAGACTAGTGAAAAATAAATGTTTTCAGCTCTGCAGCACTTTGCCTTTTTCCAAAACCTTGCAAGCAATTGTAAAAAAGTGTTCCAGCAAGAAGATTATTTTAGAAACATGAAGATCAGCTTCATTCTGCAGGGAGAAGTGATATATGTAAGAGTTCAGCCTCTTTTCTGGTAACAGAGAATCATACATGTAAGAGTTCAGCCTCTTTTCTGGTAACAGAGGCTTGCATTTAAAATTGCTACATACTTCCAGTCCTTGTGGTTTAAAGACACTGGGATCACAGCCACAATACGCAGTACAAATCATTAACTTTCGGTTTATGCTATACTATAATTTGCCAGTTACTATATAAAAGGCAACATACAAAATACAAGATTTTGTATTATAGATATTATGAATCACTTGCTAAAATAATGCTGACATTTCTGTGGATACGTTAAAAAAACTTGGCTCCTATTCTGAGACTACTCCTTTTTCAACTTCTGTAATAATAAACCACACTTAGGAAGCCCTGAATGCAGCTATCTGAAGGAACAGTACATTAACTATTCTGATCACATGCCTTATCACAGCTTTTCACCCCATTAACTGTAACTGAGCAGTGAACTGTTGGCCAGACTACAACCCCAGTACAAGTCCTACTTGTCCTTTCCTATCTCCCTTCCCGCCTGCTGTTCTGCTTAAAAACAACTCTGTCAGAAAACAAACAAATAAAAACCCCCTTTCAAATTGTGTGTTAAAAAAATATAGGAAGTAAATCTTTCAAATGTTTCCCAGAAGAAAACATATAGTGGAATTTCTGTATACTGACAGCAAAGGTTTTCAAACTGAATGGAAAGATCTCCTCTGTCAAAGTCAATGCTTAGCAACATTCAGAGGAAGTAAAAAAAGTTGTTGTAAAAAACTTCTATGATTTTAGGTTACATACATTTACTGCAAGGCAGAGAAAGAATAGATCAAGAGCATTCCAAAGAGTATTTGCTGCTTTAGTAATAAGCCCAAAATACTTGGAATTTATATTTCCCTAACTTTGTTGATCCACATACAATAATTCTTCCCTCAATCACATTTTGCTATTGTTTCTTTACCTGTCTTGTTTCCTCTCCTATTCTGCTTGAAATATGATAGTCTTCTCTGTCCTCTAGTTTGGGACTGTTTTTTATTTCTTAGGTGAGTGTAAAGCTCTCGTTTTTTTCACCAGTTAAAATGAAACTGGGGAGTCCATGCTTCTTGTGGTTTCTTCTAAATACACGTGCAAGCAACTTAACATCCTCTCTCCAGTCCTGGAGGGAATTAATTCTGGCACGTTTCAAATCATTATCTTGAATCTTGATCAGCTGATGAAAAAAAATTAGTTTCATCAGCTGATGAAGGCCCAGAGTAATGAGTAAAAACATCCTGATCAAGACTCCCAGCTGCACTGAATGGGACTCTACAAGTTAGACTAACCCTCACTGCATTCTGACAATTAATTAATAAATTCCCTCTTCTCTGCACCCATCAGAAATAAAGAGCTACAGGATATTAGATCATACGAAAGATTATTGTCTCCTTCAGTCATTTGGTGTCTTACAACTGTAAATATTCAGAACAGGTTTTTCAAATCTTAACGTGCTTAACTTCTTGAAAACGAAGTGAGAAAGGATGTTGTTGACTTTGAAATGCAATCCAATCATTGCAATGGCATAAGGATATTTAAAATATATTAATAATATAACTGACTGAAACTTCTCGGTAAAATTTATGGTTTCAAGCATCACATTTTCAAACAGGAAAACAAAGAAAGAAAACTTTTTCATCCCCAAATGGGTTTCCATGTAAGGCATACATAATAAAAATGAGAACATATACCTGCTAAAATAGAGAAGTAAAAATAAATTGCAGACAAAATTTAAGAAATGTACAAGAAATAAATTAGCAAAAGGACAAATACTTTTTAATATTCTATTATAATAAGTGTAGGTGTTCCATATAAATATAGTAAATAAACAAGTTTAACAGAACTATTTGTCTTTAAATCAACCAATTGTTCAAGCTGGTACACAAATATTGGGGGAAAAGAGCCTATAGCTCTCAGATCTCTTGATTCCTTGATGCTACCCTGTGTCCAAATAGCCAGTCCTTTCTCTAGGAGTCACAGCTATGTGGCAATTGGCACAGTAATCACACTGTACAGTTATCCCTGCATTAGTGACCTCCAGACTGCATTACTGCAACTCAGACCTAGAAATTAAGCTGTACGACCTGAAAAAGCTCCGCATGAGGGAAAACATGACAGAATATCTGCTTAACGAAGCAAATTGCCACATTTATCCACTTCAAGGCTTCCATCTTGATATTTAAACCTCTCAATGTGATATGAAATCTCTGTGCCTCTACCTATAGGATCACCTACATGGTTATGATGTTCTTATCACTCTGAAACCGTGAAACTGTGGGGAGAAGGAGGAAATATGAAGTGGAATACTCAGAATCTTTACAGAAACCACATCAAAACTTCAGGTTTCATATCCTGGTGACAAAAGCTATTAGAAACTACAGATCTACCTGAGAAGTCATGGCCCTGTGCAAAACACATCTCTGTCTTGCTTTTCCCTTCACCCACACAAATCTGAATCAAGCTGTTTTCCCTCTAATCCAGTAAGAATGAGAAAATGGTATTGCAATTGTCATGACAATGAATAAGGAGAGTGGAAGAAAGGAGGATGTGTTGATCACATGGATCTCATCTGGGGTGACACTAAGAGAAGTTAAACAAAATTAAAATGAATTTCAAATTTTCATTAATAAACTCTGCATGTTGATGCATGATCTTATGTGAAAAACTTTGCGTAGTTGTCTGTAACTTTTCCAGCATGCCCCATTAATGATCTTTTTCTGAGCAACATCATATTCTAGCCAAATCTTCATTATCCTCTATCTGACCATTACCATATTCAAAAGAAGAGAGAGAAAAAATAAAATGCAAAGCACAGAGGAAACTCCACTTAAAAAGCCTGAGATTTCTCAAGCGCTGTAAAAATGTAGCACTCAGTTGTAAGGATGAAGGTAAAAAATGTCCCCAAGGCAATCAGGAGGTTTGAATTTCTTGGATATAATGCTGACAAGAGCCAAATAAGACTCCCATGATCTGAAATGTAATAAATATTATTGCTAGCAATGTCATCATTATTGTATATGCTATTAAAAAAAATAAGGATACAAAAATGATGAGGTTTTTACATGCTAAGTGCTACAATAAGCAGCATATAAGAATCAGAAAACTGAAATAAGGATTGGACGTTTACAGATTTTTTTACCCTGATTTGCATTCTGTGTCATCACACTGGCTGTTGTGACATTGCATATCTAATCAGGCTAGAACTGGCTGCTTTTAACTAGAATAGGATCTAAGACTGCTAATTTACCCTTGTTATTGACTTCACAGACTCTTTCAGCAGCCTTATGACTTGGTTACAGGGGTCTCCACCTGACTGAGATCCCACTTGCGTGCTTATGATTTGACAGTCTTTATTTGACACCTGGATATTTCACTTGGTGACTGAATCACTCCAAGTGATTCTGGAATGACCACATATGTTTCTACATGTACAGCACTCAGCACTGACAGATAGGGTGTAAGCCTGTCTGTCTGGACTCCTGGTGTTGTAGTGGCTCAGAGCTCTTTCAGCTCAGCAATGTGATAGTTCTCAGTCCCAAAATGATAAGCTCCTGAAGATGGTTTGCAGCCATGCTTTTCCACTCCTTCCTTTGGTAGGGATGTGCTATTGTCAAATTCAGGGTTAGCAGAAGCAGCTACCTCAGCCACTTACTGGGATATCAGCTGAGTTTATTTATTTTGATGCATCCTACTGCTTTTCCCTTGGCGTTTCTGAGTTTCCCTGCAGTTATGCTGGTCTGTCTGTGATATATCTATCTGTTATATCAGTCCTCTCTTCTTTGGCCCTTTTAAGTGATTCCTTGTTATGCATTTTAAAATTGAGAAGTGAAAAAAAAAAGGCACTTGCACCATGAGCTCTGATATCAAATTGTGTCTTTGTAGGAAAAAAAAGATTAACAGGAGACAAAGGAAGATATGTTGTCGTGGTCTCATGTCTAGCCTTAATGCTACACATTCTTAGAGTCAGAACAGCTAAGTTCCTAATATTTTCATGGAAAAAAGTATCCTTCTCTGGAAGAATGCTTTGTGCTTGTAGCTCAATAATTAGACATATGAATATACCTCACAACTGCAGAAACTAAGAGAGAGCAATTTAATACTGTTAGTCCCCTTGATACTGTCTGGGTGGCAGCAGGTGTTACAGTTGGGACTACTAGATAGATAATATGTCTTCACACATGGGAATGTGACAGCATACAGAGCAAAAAGCATGCCTCATGGAAGGTGCTTCCTTTCTTTCTTCAGTTGAAAACAAAGTAATGCAAGTCTGAAAAAGGGGAAAGTGCTGTGAAAGAAAGGTAAATAATTGCCCCTCTGGGTTTTCATACACAACTTACCTCACATGTGCAGCAATGCCTGAAGCTAATCTCTCAGTACTTTTTGTAGCTCCAGTTAGAGTGATATTTGGCAGCTGCTAGATGAATCTGGCTTATCTGTTGCCAAATGCATGCAGTACGTGTGTGTGGCAACTGCTGTCTTCACCAAAAAAAGATTGGTTCAACATTATTTGTCGTATTTTCCTTCTACTATTTCTACCCCCAGGAATATAACATTTCTCTATTGCTAAACATTTTATTTTTCATTTTTTTTCTGGCTACAGTAGCAGATGCTGAAGTGCTGCACTGTCCCTCCAGACCTGTGGTCTGGTCTCAGTCTGGCAGCTTCTCTGCATACATCCCAAACTTAGCATAAAACCACTTTCCTGCTTTTTTATCCACTAGACTACTGCTTTTTGAAGTTGTCTATTATCATTTTGATTATTCTGTT
Organism: Geospiza fortis; assembly: GCF_000277835.1. Classification (NCBI taxonomy): domain Eukaryota; kingdom Metazoa; phylum Chordata; class Aves; order Passeriformes; family Thraupidae; genus Geospiza; species Geospiza fortis. Next base: position 6,435,636 of record NW_005054315.1, read on the forward strand.
TTTCTACTTGCTGAAGTATAGTGCCTGATAATTTAAAGAACAGTTCACTCACCTACAGGGCTTTCCACCTTATAGCCCTACTTGTCCCACAGCTCAAACTGGTAGGTTACCAGTAAGCAACTGGTGTGATCTCCAGACCACTTCTGACCGTGTGGAAAAAGTGCATTAAAGCTAGCAAGGGGTGCCCATTTTTTACAGATGCCCCTTCTGCTGACCAAATTTAGTAAGAATGTAGAGTCTTGAAACAGATATCAGCCCATTTTAGATAACTTAAAGTGGTCAAAAGAATCATGTTTTAAAAGTGACTATCCCTGTCACACAGAATCACAGAATCACAGAATCACAGAATCACAGAATCACAGAATCACAGAATAAGCTGAGTTGCAAGGGGCCCTCACAGGACCACAGCCAAGAGTCACACCATGTGCCTGAGAGCATTGTCCAAAGGCTTTTTGAACTCTGCCAGGCTTGATGTTGTGACCACTTCCCTGGGGAGCCTGTTCCTGAGTCCAACCAACCTCTAGTTGAGGAACCTTTTCCTAATACCCAGCCTGAGCCTCCTGTGACAACTTCAGGCCAGTCCCTCAGGTCCTGTCCTTGGGGTAGTATTTCAATTGTGGAGATTTTAAATTTGACTGAAGCCCATGTTTTGTTGGCTCAAACCCCAACACTGGTTGGGATCACCAGGTACACTAATTCATACCACAACAGACCAGGAAAGCTGCAGGAGCCCTTCTGGGTCTCCATTCAGTGCCTGGAGTAAGAAAGGTTCTGTGTTCCACAGAGCCAGGGCAAGGGATTCTCCCAGGCTTTAAGGAGAAAGAGAATCAAACAAATCTGCCAATATTACAAGTTTCTGAATTTCAAATAACAGCAGACATGATCTTGGTTGTCTTACAAGGGTGCAAGAAGGCCATCTGGGGTCAAAGCAAGATGCTTGTAGTCTACGTTTTTAAATAAAGTATATCTAAGGAAAGGAGCATGAGAAACTGAGCTAATCTAGATTTTCTGGTTATATTCAGTGCTGGAAATTAATATCAATAGGTTCTCTGCTTCCTTTGTAACCTTTTTCCAGTTTTTCTGATTTTCAGAGGCATACACACTTCCACAGACTTAGGTTAATAATGGATATCTTAATATTTTTTAAGGCAAAAAATTTGAATTCAAAACTAATGCTAAACAGAAATAAGCCACCAAAATGTCATACTCTGTCCAAACTTCAATATTAAAAGCCTGGTTGAGAAAATAGTATAAGTACTCCATAGTATTTTTGCAATCCTTAATCTCTCTAATTTCCTCTACTAGGGTTAAAATAGTCAAAATGTAGATGACTTTTCAGCGATTGCCAGCCATAGCGGCACACATAGTTTGCAAAAAATAACACATTTTATGGAGACAAACAGCAGGTTTTTGTAGGTCTTATCAAACTAAATTAAACACTTTTATCCCAGCTCTGTGAAAGCAGATGACTAGAGAACGCTCTTAGCTATATATGCCAAATGGAGTAAAAGACAAGTTGATGAGGGAAAAATGCTTTTAAGAGAGTACCACTAAAACCTGTGTCTGATCTTTCATGAGACTAAGCCCCTCTTGAAGGGAATAATGAATGCTTGATGTGATCACCAAGGCAAGCAGAGCAACATCATGCGCTGTGTTCTTAGTTTTGGCCCTGGTCCTTGCGTCACATTTATAAGTGGCTGCCATGAACAACGACCATATTTCTCTTCTATCACAGTACCCCTACTCTCAGAAAACCTGTGTGGAAACTTGCTGCACTCCAACCTTAATCCGCACATGATTTAAATGATCACATGAAAAAGTTCACAGGGTTCATGTCCACGTGGACAATTGTCTCTTTATCACCCAAAACAAGACATATGGAGCCTAATGTCAGGGCTTCCATGGTTATTGGATCAGGTCCTGAGGTGAAGAAACATACTGGCATGTTGAAGTAGAAAATAGCAATGAGCAAGTCCTGACAAAGAACAGTTTGTGAAAATGCAGTCTATATGAGAAAGTCTGTCCTTGAAGCCACTCTTGTCTAAACAAATTATTTTCCCACAGTAATCTGGTAAACTGTCTGTTATGCATTGAAGTTTGTCTATCTATAGAAAGAGACTTGAAAAACTCTTGAATGTGTCCAAAAAATACTGAGCTAAGTTGATCCCTCTTATGCATCAGCAAGTAGCTCTGTGTCACTGCATGAACATCCCCCTGGAACACTCCTATCTGCAATGAGAAAGGAACAGCAAGTCAGATGCTGCTCTTAGCAAAGTCAATGGGAGCATTTATGTTGATGTCAATGGGAGCGTTTCCATTGATCTCAAAGGAATGAAGATTGCATCACCAGCAGAGAGATGACATTCTTCCAGAAATGAATCTAAAGTACAATAAAATCTGTAGGAATGTCACAGACTTTCTTTGCTTGAGCTTGCATATGTTTTAGAGGTAAAGTTCTGATATGAGTGTTTTAAAAATGTGGTGCGGTGTTCTTTACATAATATTCAGGCCTATTGTCTGCTCTCATTTTTTACATAGAACACACTGTAAGCATCTGCATTTCATCACTTCCATCTCAAGGAAGCTAGTTCTGTTCAGGTGGTCTTTTACATTACTTGAATAATGTATATAATGAATGAAAAGTAAGTTCAAATAGACTTTACAAGAAAACCCTCTACTCATATACACAAGGACTGATTGGAAGGTTAAATGAAAAAAAAATAATGGCCTATAACTGGCTTCAAATATTTTAAGCAGAAAATGCATGTAAGTTGTCTTAAAAAGAAATGGTATCTATCTGATTGGATTAATGCATCTATATAATTAAACATGTACAAACTTTAAAGGATAAAGATACTATGGGCTTTAGTCTTCCTTAGCAAAGAACCCATCCTGTTCAATCAATACCATCTAAGTAAAAAGGTGATAATGAAAAAACATGTAGTCATAGTAAAAATAAACCTTTCTTCTGCAAGCACTTTAAGTCTTCTCAGAGGCTTCACATACTGTGGAACTTAGAGATAGCTATCTGCATCTGAATTATTTCAGAGAGTTTAACATACCTCTGTAGATTGTGGAGGAGAGCTTAAAAATTAAAAGAGTAAAGAAAAAGAGCATTAAAACCAACACTGAACATTTTTCTCTCTCTCTTTTTTTTTTAAACTTCTGAACTGATTTTTCTGAAGATTGGGATCATCTTCAGTACAAAGCAGGAAGTAAAGTGAAAATTCTATTTTCCCCATCCTTCCCAGCCAACTTTAGTAATTCCCCAGTTTCTATTGCATATTAGCTTAATTCCTCTTTTTTTTTCACTCCAGTCTGTAGACAGTATGCCAGAGAAAGTATGAATTTGTGTCCATACGGTTGATGATTTTCATTCACTGTCTCTGAAACAAACATGAAGATGTGTTAGGTTTGATAAAACACAGCCTGGAACAAAAAATCTCATGCTTTGGAGAGGTCTGAACCACCTGTGGGTCCCAAGGTGGTGCAGACTTTACTAATGAATCCTGTGGTAGCTGAAGGTAGGCCAGGATACAGAACCCTGACTGCTTGTTTTGTGTTCAACAGATTATTTAAAGTGCCTCCTTTAGCAGAAGTCAGGAAGCAGAACTAATAAGCATCAGGTTGGAAGAAGGCAGAACTTGCAGCCTATCTCTTTCTATAACCTTAGGCCTGGGAAAGGTTCTGTTAACTGTCAGGGAGACATGGGATTGAGAAGACTTTCCTAATGAGCAGTGACCATCTTCCAGATTGTCAGCTTGCCAGGACAGGATTTCATTTCATGTTTTAAACCAATGATTTCTGTACAGCCTTACATCACACTTTAGGTAAGAAGGCATGGAGGATTTTAATTAGCAAAAAGCTGAATTTCAGTAAAGAGATGTAGAAGCAATTATTTACCAACAGTGTGTATGTGACCATAATGTAGGAGGGGGAAATGTCCTTACAAGTTCTGTTAGTACTAGACATTTCAGAATCTTGGCTACAACATTGTCTTCATCTATATTCCATTTATAACATTTGCAGTGTAGGAAATGTGGTGGATGAAAAGTAGTGTGTAGGTAGGTAGCAATGCTGTGCAGTTGGATGGCTTTCACAGCAGTCACTCCTTTAAAAGTGCACACACACTTGCACACAGTGCCACCCATAAAGTTCCCCTTTATAATTTCAGGAACAACTGAGTAGAGGCCCTTATTTTTAGCAATTATTGGTTTCTAATCTGCTAGAAATCTACACTGCCATTAATTCATCTGCAGACTTCACATTGCTTTGAACGGGAATTATGCAGGAATGGACACTTCATAGCAGTTTAAATGAAATAAGCTTTTGCAATGAAGAAATGAACACTGAAGCCAATCTAAGCCAAGAAAGGCACATTGACATCCTGACTGAGAGCTGACCTAAAAGGATAGAACATCAGGTGCAATTGTAATTTTTCAGTTTTAAGAGACAGATTAAGTACTGAAAGCAGCTGGCAAAATGATAGAGATTATTTACAAGTATTCTTGTCTTTTTCTTGACCTGGGTCTTGTTCTGAAGGTCAAGAGCAGCCCCGCTGCTGCTGAAAAAGAACTTTCTGGACATGAGACTGAACCCATGCCACTGGTAAAGCTCACTGTTTTTGTTTGGCCTTTGCATAACAACCCTTCAGTCACCCAATACCAGCCTTCTAGACCATCTAACAGAATGCTGAGAAGGGCAGGGTAAAAACATCTGTTTTTTTCAGTAGAAGTTTCTCCTGCCCTGACTCTCAGTGTTCCTTCAAGGGCACTGAGTTTATTTTGCTAAGGAACAAGTTCCTGGACTTATGGTTTAATGAACTTCAGGAAATTGTCTGTTCATATGTCATGGCATCCCTCCCTCCACATCCAGTAATATCTTAAAGCCAAGGAAGTGCTCTGCATCTGAATGGGCAAAGATTTCCCAGTGAAGGTCTTCTATTTGCAAGGGTAGACCTTTTCTGTCTGTCCACACAAACTATGATAGGGAGTGAGTGTGAAGAGCAGCAAATAAATTCAGGTGTTGCACTACCTTTCAGGGGAAAACCCAGTACATATTTGTCCTCAGATCAGATCACAGCGCAGCTCTTGCCCCAGACTCAACTCACCAGCCTACTGCTGTTGTCATGAGATCAAAGAGGGGTTAAGAATTAAGTGCAGTTAAGATTAGGAGTTTCTTAATAATCTTGGAGGATATTAGAGGTAACTCTAGGTGAAGGTATGTGAAACTTCTGTTTGACTTTCAGGAAGGAAAAGGGTCAGTATCTCTTCATGATTGCAGTACTTAATATTACTTTTATATGATAACATTGCACATGATACATACATAACTGTGCCTCTTAAAATATACCAATTTATGAGTACTTACCTCCTCAAAATCCCTTTACCTCCCTTTAATGTTTCATGTAAATCATCTCAAGATTACCTCAGATTTTATGAACAACACAAAGTCATAAATGGATCGTGAAAAATGCAAGATGAAAGTATTTTTCTAATTATGGTCCTGTTGTACAATGGGAAAAAGAAAACCAAACATATCAAATCTAAAATAACAAGAATAAACAAATGCACCCCACTCCCAAAACAAGACAAAATATTATTGTCAAGATTTCTTGGACTGGGAGTGGTCTTCTGGATAGTTTCTTATGAGGATTTTCACTTCTCAGTGATGGAACACAATAATTGGAATAAAATAATTGAATTTCTGGATAGAAAATGTGACACACATAAGGACAGGTTTCTGTCAAAATGCAAGCACTCTTTAGTTTTTAAAACACCCCTCTCCTAAATGCTGTCATTAAAGACTAAATTTTTGTCTCCTGCAACAAATACATGTAGACGTATATAGTGAATAGATTTACATTGGTTTTATTATGCTTTTATTCAAATAAGCTTCACAATGTTACCTGGTTTTGTCCTATCTGATATCATTGTTTGGAGCATGCTTCACAGAGGAACTGAACTAGGAAAGGCATACCATATGAAAAATGATCATTTTGAAATAATATTACAGCCTGAGAAAACATTGAAAGTCACTGTCTAGCACGCCTTACAAACAGGAAATCAGACTGAACCCAGGAAAAAACCCTGCTTTATAATAGATTGTTATACTTTACACTCCAATGGTCTTTTTCAACTGTAAGACACTTGGCAAACATGAGACAAGATGTTATAATGTACTTCCTGTCTGTTTCATGGCACTTTTTTTACTCAAGCTGCTGATAGAGTAATTGATAGAAGGAGGTGAGTAACCTTTCTAATTTCATGAATGGAATTGTGATGCTGTTCAGTCTGGAGCTCAAAGAAGGAACTTAGATTGATTTGTGGGTAAACTGTGAGATAGTGTCAGAAGAATAAAAAAGCAATTTTTTAGCTTTCCTTAAATTACACTTCAGATATCCAAGGATTTGTGATTTCACTAAACAAGTTAAAATAATTTACAGATAAGTGATTTTTTCTTAAATGGAAAGTTCTTCTGCTATTTCAGAAATAATCAGAACTATGCTTGTACCAAAATGAGGTATGTGGCAGTGGTTATTGCTGGGGTGCAGCTCTCTCTGTGAGAGGCTGCATTTCCTGGTCAGATGCAGAGTGTGGAAGGGAAAATGTTGTGCTTTAAGTGGAAAAGCTCTGTTTTCCCATTGTTTAAATTCATTCATTCCTGCACAAGAGCGGGACTCACTTCACTTACCTTGAACCATCTTAATGGTAAATGCTTGTTTTAAGGTAGTCATCTAGGCTGCCTCTATACTTAATGGGTACCCATAAGCACTTCCAGAAGGCAATCATCCTAGCCTAAAATAGCTATCTTCGATAGCAGTTTATTCCTAGTTAAATTGGCCAGCTTAAACTGCTTAATTCTGGTACCTAAATCAGGTAAAATGAACCTCAAACCAAGAATTAGCAAAGAATAGCAAGGCCAGAGAAAGCATCAAACAGTGAGAACACAAACATCTGCTGAATAAAAAGCACAACAGTCCAAAGTCTTCTATGAAAGCAGAAGAAAATCATGCTTAGCAAACGTGCCTGGGCTGGTAGAAACATCTGGGCAGGAGTCCTCTGCTGCGAGATTCTTATGAGCAATAAAACACTAGTGCTGACAGAGAGATCCATAGTGAATAAGCCAGTGAAAGCTTTTACAGAAAAGCAGAACTAGTGCTTTAAAACCTCCATATTTTACATTAAACTATAGTTTGCATTCAGTCTAACTCCACCTGCAAATCATGTCAATTCTTCAACATGGAGGAAGATTTTGTCAAAATACTTTGTCCTGATCCAGCCTTCAAAGTCTCTGCATTTAGAGTAATAGAGCTAATGAGACTATTCTGAGACTATAATGGGACAAGAGGACTACGATGTGTAGAAGAATCCACATACCTTGGGCTGGGTATGAGCTGGCAAGAGGGGAATGTATGTGGTATGAAACCACAGGATGGCTTCTGGGCATGAATAATGTGCTACCCACAGCTCTGCCACAAAAACGAAGACAAGATTCTTGAAAAATAATTCAAAGTTCATATGCTCTGTAAAAAAATTACCTGCCTGAGGAGATGAATTTAGAAGTAGGGAGACTAACCCATGTCCTTGGGAGAATGGTGACAAGAGGAGTGGAGTATGGTGAAATACATTACTCAGCTGATGGTTTCAAAGGCACAATTTTGCATTTATGTGGGAAAACACTGTGTTGTGAAGTCTAGTTGTTAATATCAAAGAGCTCTAAATGGAACAAGGTCTGAGTCTCCTTTTGTTTTCAGAGCTATAAGCAAAAAATACCTAACAATCATGGTACCTTTAAGTGACCAAACATGACGGGGTTTTCTGTGGTCACTGAGTGCTGACACCAGTGCACTTGCTCTGCACACCGTGGAAGAAGAGAGTGTCTGGGAGAAGGGATGCCTCACTGGGAGAGGCAGGCACAGTGTGGGGCTGCTGCCTTCACACAACACCCAGAACAGGTCTGGCCCACGTGTTGTTGACTTGGAGTGGAGACGACACACCAATTCTCTATACATTTGTACTGTTATGAAGTTGCGAGCCGAACTTGGTTCAATACAAATGTTAACACTGAAAGCATAGGAATATTACTTCAACATCTCAGAAAAGCCAGGTGACTGGTCAATCCCCAATGCATGCCCAGTCTGAGATCAATAGAGATGGACAGCAGTCTCTGGGTCAACTACTCATTAAATAGGTGTTTCCAAAAGACACAGAACAACACAGTCTCCACTTCTCTCTTTCCATAGACTGGAAAAGAAGTTTTGGACTAGATAGCCAGCCCTTAGAGACTCAAGAACAAGATGAACCCAGTCCAAAATACTATTTTTAGGCAAAGATGTATCAGTAATTTAACTACAAGTGTTCTTCTAAAGCTCTTGTGGTTTCCCCAAGTCAAATGTCACAACCCCTGGAAATTCAGTGCTCAACTTAAGCATAAGAGGTATCTCAAAGTATTTGGGTAGAGAAATGCAGTAAAGACATATGAATACCTTTAACTGCTCTCTGAAGTACTGCACAGAAATACACAGCATGATTGTAGTGCCAAATTAGACCAAATTATTTGCAAAGCCATATTACATTACTTTTTATATCTCACAAATATCCAGACACAAATAAAACTTAACAACTTATTCCCATAATTTTTTTATACTAATGAGTTCCTTGTTTTACTTACAAGTTTTAACGAGAATTTTATACATTGTTGCTGATAATAATTTAGTTGCATGTTGTATCAAGTTACATTTCATATGTCAATAAACACACACTACTGTAGTAAGATTAAAGCTGAACAAAGTAGGAACACATTCATATACTCATGCACAACACTTGAGGGAGACAATAAAAAGAGAAATCATTTGTATGGTCTAAAAGTAGCATAACAGCCATTTTGTGGCCTTCTCCATACAGGGAGAGCTCCACAGAACGTGACAACAGATGAAAAAATGACACAATTGACTGAAGTGCAGCATTTTTAAAATAAGTTTTTGCCAAGAGCAGAAGGAAAGAATATATTCCTGAATAGAAAACTTGTGTCCTTGGAGTTTAAGGGCCATGAGCTGCAAGAGTCATTTTTATGGTATCATTTTTCTTAATCTGGTTAATGTTTGAATAGGAGATAAATAGCTTTATAATGAATAATAATAATTATCACATAAATAATTGCTTAAAGCAATTTTTTGTCTGTCATGGAAATTAGGACATCTAAATTATCTTAAGAATAAGGAGATTCTGACAATATATAAAAGGATCTTGAGGGAATGTCTAAAAAACAATGAACAAGTGTCAAAGATTATATGTCAGTTTTGCCTCTGTTTCATGTTGCTAAATGAGACAGGATGGCATGCTGGGAATACCTTTTAGGCCTTCTATTCCATATGGGAGAGTACAAATTAATGAAAGTTTAAGTTTCTGAAGAGTGTATATACTTCTACTGGAAATGTTTATTTTTGTTTAACAAAAAGCATTAAAAGTGACCCAGTGGAAATGGGCCTGAGGATGGTGGTTGGCACCTGTCTGAACATGAGCCAGCAAGTGCTCAGATGGCCAAGAGGGACGATAGCATTCTGGCCTACATCAAAAATAGTGTGACCAGCAAGATGAGGGCAGTGATTGTCCCCCTGTACTCGGCACTGGTCAGGCCACACTTTGAATCCTGTGTCCAGTTTTGGGCCTCTCACTACAAGAAAGACACTGAGGGGCTGGAGTGTCTCCAGAGAAGGGCAACCAAGCTGGTGAAGGGTCTGGAGAACAAGTCTTATAAGGAGTGGCTAAAGGGATCTGGGGAATCTGAGGGGATCTGTTTATCCTGGAGAAAAGGAGGTTCAGGCATGTCCTTATTAGTTGAGGGTTGTGGCAAGGTGGGGTTTGATCTCTTCTCCCTGTAAAATAGCAGCAGGACAAGAGGACATAGACTGAAGCTGTATGAGGACAGTTCCACCCTGAACATCAGAAAGATTTTTTTCACCAAAAGGGTGTTTAGGTCTTGGAATTATCTGCCCAGGGAGATGGTGAAGTCACCATCCCCGGAACTACTCAAGAGATGACTGGGCATGGCATTTAGAGCTATGGTTCAGACGAGGTAGTTGTGTTGGGTCAAAGGCTGGACTTGATCATATTGGAAATAATTTCCAGTCTCAGTGATTCTTTGAAAAATGCAGACTGAAGAATGTAAACAGAAATTAGATAAAAGAGTACATAAATTGAGAAAAAACCATTAAAATCTTATTTATCAATGTTCAAAGCTATGGAAAACTACCATTTAATTGCTGTATTCACAATGGTCATTCAGAATTAGCATTATAGCTGCAGTGAGGTTACTGGTGTGCTGCTTGCCTAGAGAAGGTTAAATTACTTTTATATAGCTAACACCTTTTTACTTACAATTTTGTTGTTTCTTTTAAATGCACACAAAATATTTTTTTCATAAGAAGACAGAAGAAATCATGAATCGTACATGACAGCTGTCAGTTAAGCATTGCTAGAAGACACCCAGATACCATATTGATGGAAGCACTCCAAGAAACTGAAGAGAACAGTCCTGTGCTATCAGGAAAACTGATGTGATGGCCTAATAAATGTTTTCTGAATTTTAATATTTGGGGATTTATGATCTAGAGATGACTTATACGACAAAAAACCACACACAACTCATAGGCTACTGACAGTAAGAAAGACATGATATGTTTAAATTGTGACTAATGATAGAAATGTAGGGGGGAAAATGAATATGCTCAGATGCTGACATGTGTAAGAATAAGTATTCTTTTCAATTCATTAAAACAGGAGAAACCATAAAATCACCTAACCACATGTATTCCTTGCACATATAGCAAAACTGTGATTTCCAAACTACATTTAAGGAACTCCTAACATAAAAAATTGACTTCAAAATTCAATTTGTATGGTGCATTAATGTCTTATTTTGGGACACTCATTTTGGAAAGCATGAAGCTGTACGCTTTCTTAACACAGACACGCCACTTCAGTCCATACTCTTTCACCATGTGGCATCAACACTTGGTGTGGCATTGCTATAGATCCTGTAGAGATGGGGTGTTCCATTTGTGACAAACTCATTGATGGTGGAATAGCATCAAAGGTAAGGAAACTTCTTCTGCTACTTTAATAAGGTGGCATGTTTTCACCTTTTTAGGGGTTTGAAAGGAACAACAGTGATCCTCCCAGGTCCCTTTGAGGATTTTGGGAAGACTGTGACAAGATTGTGTGGGAAGGATTAAGCCCTTGTGCAATTCTAAGAAGTTGTTTTGATCTTGGCAATGAGACTGCTCTGCAGGGCTTTGCACTGTCAGCCTAGAGAAACTGAAACCAGAGAAATATGAGAAACTCAAGAGCAGAAAAAATGATTATACTCAAAACAGTCACCAACAGTCCTCACTTATTTGCTTCTGGTCCATATCTGGGATTCACTGGGATACAGTTGTGACAATAATTCTGAGAAAGGTATTGTCATTTTTATCATTATCATCTTTTGGAGTCAAGGAGAAAAATACTCATTTGTGGATGGTGATGGAACTGTGACAGAGCAACATAAGCATAAGCATACCAGTGTACCCTCATCTCCTCCAGGACATGTTCTGAGCTGGACAATTATCTGTCTCTTCCCCTTCTCTTCCCACTATGTTTTAACGCTAACTGTGCCTTCCTACCATGTTTCTTCAAATGGCTCTGACACTCACATGAGTCCATGCTAAATCAATTCAGAGTACTGATTAAGCAGAAAGTGAACCCACCAAAAACTGTGAATGAGGTTCTGCCAGTGCAGTAAGCTGAGCTGCCTCACAGAAGGGTCAGACAAGAGCCAGAATGGGTACCAGAGAAGAAAGCAGGCAAGGAAAGGAGACTGGGCTTCCTCTTTTGTGGGTAATAAGCAGTTTCACCAGCTCAGCTATCTTGTTCTTCACTATAAGCCTGGTAAATAACCTGTGAGCCAATGATAAGTTCAAAGAGTACAGGTTCTAGATCTTTGTGACAGTGTTCAACCAAAATCAGAGCTTTCCAAAAATTTTCAGAGAGCTAGGTGCCTGATCACATGAATATATGACTAAGTTGAGTAGGGAATTGGTATTTTTCCCTCTCAGGGGAGTAAAATGCTGAATAACACACTTCACACATCCCTAGAGCCAAAAAATTGTACATAGTCTATATTATAATCTAAGTATTTCAATAGAAATGTTCTCAGAGTTGCTTTCTGCCCATCTAATCTACCTTAATTTTAAACAAAACTGTAAACAAAAAGAATGGAAAAATTCACCTCACTGGTCACAGTCCTCATGGGAACTCTCCTCCTCTCCAAATTCCCCAAACTCAGAAACTCGATTTGCACCTCCTTCTTCATGTAAGAAAACCAAATAACTAGTACTTTTCTTCTGATCTGAACAAAGAGAAATGAAGTAAATATTTGTGAGCTTAAATTTGGTTTGGTTTAGTTTTAAACAGCAAAACATTTTTTTCACCATGTTTTAATGCTCTTATGCAAAAGAGGGGAGTGAAGCTCTCACAACTGAACTATGTGGCCAAATTATAAGTTTCAAATGAGAAACTTTTCAACACTGAAAATATGAATATGTTTAAGATATTCAGAGAATTTATACTAACTTTAAGCAAGACATGCCTAAGCACGATCTCATGATAACGTAACATTTTCAATATTTAGGTATGTCTATTTTCTGGCCAAGTGTAAAGAGTGCTGGAACTTATCTGCTCAGTCCCAAATTAGTTAAGATAGATATTAGTTGTGAAACATTTGTGGGACTAAATTACTTTTCTCTGCTGGGATGCCATGCTTACTGCGCAACATTCATCCGGAATATTACTGATCTCAGAAAATGTCTGTGTCCTTTGGAGGAGCTTTTGGTCTGTGTCAATTCATCAAGGGAGCTGCTGGGCGGTGAAAGAGTTTGGGAGTTTAGGAATTTGGGATCTGTTGTGTGTTCTTGTTAGCTGAGGATCACAGTGCCAAGGAAGGAGGCTGGTGATCTGCCAAGAGCTCAGCTCAGAATCAACTGCAACTATATCAAAATAGTCCTAACTCTGGAATATTTCATTCTCAGTTTTGATAAACTGGCATGTTTCCTTAGATTAAACCCTTCAGTTGAGGATTCAGGTGAACTCTGCTGCAACCAGTCAACTTCAGCTGGAGTAGGGACCCTGAAAATCTCCATGGCATCCTTTTTCAATTCTGCGACACTCATTCAAAAACCTCATATGTCTTTTGACTGTTCATGCTCACTGAAGGGTTGAAAATGATGCAAGTCAGCCACATGTATCCCCACCTGCTGCTAAGTATCTGTAGTAGTGGGAAGCTCAGATTGGTTGTCCACAACTCCTCTGCCGCAGTGACCTCCAGTGGGAAGCAGCAGAAAATGGGAAAGTGTATGGGTAGCAAACCAGCATTGCCAAGTTCAGAAAGGTCACAGGAGATGCATGACTCTTGGTAGCTGTGTGCCGGAATGGGGGGAGGAGTGTGCACTGAACGGACTCAATCACTGGCGTTGTTCAGACAAGAAGGCCTTAGGAGGCCCAAGGTTCATGCCAACACAAACTCAGAGAATCACAGTTGCTCTGGGTCTCAAAGTTGAGAAAACAAATCCCTGTTAAACTTTAAGTTATATATGGCACTAGTTTATAGTATGCCTCAACTCCCCTGGGGCTGAAAGGGCCTTTCATGGCGATTATTTTCAACTTCATTCAAGCTCAGGGCTCTAAAGATAAAACTTGAAGTAAAACAAAACTCTGGCCACAGTTTTCTACCTCAGTGAAGTATTCTCTTCTCCTTGGAGGTCTCTACCTGCCTACCTACCTCTTCTCTCCAATTAGGTGAAAATGGGATTTGTCTTGCTTGGGTGCTTACTGTGTCTACCAATGTGGCTATTTTTCTGATCTGAGTACAGGAGATGAATTCTCTCCCCCATTAATCTCACCTCTGGGTATGCTTAATGAAGAAAAGGAGAACTTGCTGCTGATAACAAGAGATGCTCAAACTGCTGTGAAGCCTCTGCTTTTTACTGCCCTTAAAATTTGTTTGTGAATCACCTGTACAGAGCATCATGTGCTTCTAAAAATGCTTGAAATTAATATTCCAGAAATTAATATATAACACTATGATGTTGGAATCCCATTTGCTATAATAAAACACTTAAAAATTACAATATGCTTAACTTCTGCAGTAAACACATGCTTTTTCTTACGATTAAGCCATTTATCAGTTTTAATACTCAGTGTAATTTCTATGTGACTGTAGTCTTCCTGTAGTTTCTCACTGTATCATTTATGGCTGTTTCTGTTCTGTTTAATATTTGCTTATTTTAGTTTAAATCCCTGGAGCAGAACCTACAAACCAAACAAATACTCATAGAAAACAGAGAGCAGCTCAAATGTCCTTGGAGACACTCAATTTTTTGTTTGCTACCATTTGTCATCCTCTGCTCAGAGAGAGATCAACAGTTTTTAGCACACAGATCAATATTCTCTTAACCCAGACCTAATCTAAGGAGAGTTTCCCCAGGTTTCACCTTGGCCTACTCCTATGTGCCATAGTTGCCCTTTTTTTCAGCAATAATTTTGTCTGTGTAAGACAGCAATTTTTCATCCTTTGGTCAAAACTGGTGACAAAAGAGGGAATAATGGTTCCTGACATATCAAATGATAGATTTGACACATGGCATGCTGAGCTGGGAGCTTTCACGTGCCAAACTAGAAAGACAGATAAGCAGCCTAATGGCCCTCCTGACATTGCTGCCTTTTTTTTTTTTTTTTT
>NW_005054315.1:6450423-6476852 GCF_000277835.1 Geospiza fortis
CTCCTGGTATCCAAAAACAGCCTGTTTTTTTTTCTTCTTCTTTTTCTTTTTTTCCCTTCTTTTTTTTTTTTTTTTTTCACCAGTGCTTTTTTTTCTATAACTCTGGGCAGGAAGAGAGGAAATGCACTCTACTTCAGCCCAAAATAAACGTTTCCCTGTCCTGTAAAATGATCAATCTATGCCCTTTTCCTCCAGCACAGTAAGGGCAATACAACATGCTGCTTGAGGAAATACTAACAAATATAGCCAGTGAGAGAGAAACAGATGGGACTAAGAAATTAAACCAGCAGATTTCTGGAAGGTATTCAAAGAGGAGAGTTTATAATACTGAAACAGAACTGCTCTTTATTTTTTTTTTTTTTTTAAAGCAATGATCATCAAGATTTACCTTCAGCAGGGCTCACACTCTCCCTGCTAAATCCCCTGGAGGAATGATAAGAAAGGTCCTTTTTGGTACCATTCTGGCAAAAATAAATCAAATTTCACAAAAGCCAGTGCCAGGCTGGAGATAGACAGGCTGCAACTTTCTCTGTCTTTGGTACCCCGGGACAAACACAGCAGTCTGTGTACCATGGGGCATGGCTCCAGGCATGGGATCATGTTACATCTTTACACACAAAAGCTTCTTTCAGAATCTAAACTAACAAAACAGGAACAACTTTTATTCCTATATGGTTTCCTCTGGAGCATGTGTTCACATTTAAAATCCTGACCTATGTGTCATTTGCTTGCATTCAAAGTTATTTGTATTGCTTTGGTATTACAAAGCAACAGCCGGTCCTAACCTCGCTTACTCACCAATAGCCTATGGACTTTGGCAAAATGTTGTTTATCCTCCTCTAGTGTTGGTTCATAAATTCTTTTTCTCTCACCTTCTTTTTTTCCCCTCTTTTTCAGAATTTTATGGCCAGACAGTTGAGTTAGCAGCCAGCTTGTTTTTCTCCACAGCAATAGTTCTATGGACATTTTAAATGTGACCCAATAAAGGAAGAAAACAAAATGAATCCAATGAAAATATTTTACTCACAAGGTCATCAAACATTGGAATCCATTATTGGTTGTCCTACGTTTAAAAATATCATAGTGTTTGAATGTTCTGGGTTATTTCTTTATAATTTTCATAAATGTTTAAATATATATGTTATACATAAGGAAACATTATATGTATATAAATCAAATGCATGGGTTTGGATTTTTTTTTCTTCCTTGTAATGCATTTTTTTTTACCCTTTTCCCCTTGATGAAAAACATTTTCCCTAAAAGTATATACATCGGCACATTCTGTGGTACTTTTCACAGTTTCTACATATTTGACATTTCAACCAATCCTACAAGGAGTAAGAAATGAGATTGAAGAATGTGAAACTACAACATGGAATTTTTCTCATACTGTCCACCAGTAAATGGGAAGAGAAAAATCAATCTTTTAAAGTACAAAAGCAAAGCGAGCCACAACCGAGACACCAAGACAAATAAAAACTAATTATTTAAATAATTTTGATTATATAAACTAAGAAAATTCTTCATCACTGGGATATAAGGAAGTCAGTTTTTGGATGCACAAGTTCCAAACAGAAAGAAAGCATTCTGTGTTGCTAAAACAGGCACAAATAGAATAATTGGGCTTTAGTAACACCTCCTTATGAGAAAGTCTTTTTCTCTGAATGTGGTGAATCACAACACTGTGGAATAAGGCATGGTGAAGCACACTGAAACTATTTCTAACTTTCACTGTGCTGTCCTAAAAATAAAGTGTAACTATGGCTAAATATATTGTAAATGCACCATATAAAACAGATTTCAGCTTAGTAGATGGATGTAAATATTGTTAAAAGACAGCCTCTTGCTTCCCTTATAATAAACTTACTGCAAATGACTAGGTTGTGATATTGTTTGCTTCAACAAGAGCTGCAAGTATATGTTATTTGTCAAAATATTCTGATTTATCAATTTGGTTCAAACAAAAAACACACACAAGAAGATAAAGAGTTAAGATGATGTTTCTTGTTGTAGAATTAATCAGATTCATATTAGCAGTAGTAAATGTCATGTTGGCACCTTTTCTTTCTCACACATTACAGTTTCAAGTCTTTGCTATGAGGAAATAATGAAGTAAAGATATGCAGTGCCATATACCATGCATCTTTTTTGTCAGTCTGCATAAGAAATGAATTGTATCTGCTACTAAGGAGGTCACAGGGGCAGCAAGTTAAGAAGAATGCTTAAAGAAAGGACATGTCAAAGGAAACAAGAACTTATTTTTTCAATACTTTCCAACAAGTATTGCAGTTTTGGGGAAATTAAATGCTCATAATAAATACCCACCTATTTTGAAAGCATTTCTTGGTTTTCATTGATGAAAAGTTAACCCTGGTGACCAAATGACCTTGAAGTCCCCACTGCAAGCTCATGAAGATCAACAAAAATGGTCTAAAGTTACAAGCCCTAAAATTCATGCTTCAGTACTAGTGCGATCAGCAGGGAAAATGATACTTTATTGTGAAGATAAAAAATTGAGGACTTGAAAAAATCATGCCAGACAAGATGTACATCTCATGAGGTTATCCCACAGTGCACTTTTTACTATTTTTTTAAATCCATACTTGATAGTTAAGCTTGAAAGGTAAAAAATGGGAAAAAATTCTTCTTTGCCAGCAAGAAAAAAACTGTTTTTGACAGTTGGATGATGCTTGTGTCTTGTGGTAAATTTTCAGCTTTGCCTACAAACAGAGCCTTTCCTTCCAGCAAACGCTATGCATAACTTAAGTGTGGAGTTAAGGCAGAAGCAAGCTATTGGTGTGCCAGATATTGCATTGAAATTACAAAATGCATTTTAATTTTGTGCAATGACTAGGAATTAATGCCAAGTCTACTGTCAGCATGCAGTAGAGCATCTCTCTGATCATGTGAAATGATTGCCTGAGATATAGCAGCTTCCACTGCCTTCCATCCTGTAGGTGCCACTGCTGCTAAGTGGAGCTTCTGAAGAAAACTCCACTGAAGACGCATGAAGCAGATGAAGAGATGTGTGACTGTGGATTTTTAGAAATGAAAGACCCACAACATTCTCGTTTACTCTATGGATACTTTCTGTCACTCTGACAGTGTCAATGAGCTTGTCAATTTTTTTCTGCTTTGAGGTCAAAATATATAAAGGAGTCTGAGTAACAAGCAAAAGTCACATCTTCCAGCTAATAAGTAGGTAATAGAAAATATGGTTTTAAATAAAACTTTGAATTTTAAAGAGATTTATGGATGATCTGACTTAAGTAAAACTACTGGAAACCAGTCTATCTTTCCACTCTCTTCTCATCTAAGTCACACCCCTCCCTATGCCCTGAGAAGCTGATAGGGGCTCTGCTTTTGCTCACACATTTCCGAATGGAGAGAGAGAGAGAGAGAAGCATCATTAGGGTGTAGTAGCCACATCCTTTATTTCAGCCCCATAAATCAGACAGTACAGCTTCCTTCTCATCCATTTTCCTAGGATTGTGGTATAGTCAGAAATTTTATTTTATTAAGAGTCAGTCGTTTTGCCCTAGTTACAAGATCGTTCATACAGTATGTAGAATACCAAGATTCATATTTCCATGGTATCTCAAGCTGACCAAGAAACTAAACTGCATCCCATGTTTTGGCCATCACCAGCAGGTTATATAGACAATCCTATCTGAGCTGTTTCATTTCCTAGAAATAATTAAAGAACACAAGAGCATGCCATAGTTGGACTGTCTGCCCAGTCTAGCAGTGTAAAACTGATGATCACATTGATACCTTAAGGAAGGATCACAAAGTACAGCAGCATCAACTGTAAAGGTAGATCCAGACTCTGGTAAAGTAGGATGTGGGAGCCAAGGCTTAAATCTCTGGTCTCAGACATCCAGAGTGCAAAGTTGTACTTTTGCATTGTATTTGTTACGAGTGCTGTGCCTGTGTTCACATGGAATGCAGGAAAAGAGATTAAATTTTTAACTTCAGATATTCTTTGTTTCAAAGTTTTATAAGAAATACACAGTTTTGCGCACTTTTTCGATATTTCAGGTTGAGGAAGGATTTTTGTCAGCCCAGCTGAACTACTCACTAAGCAGTATACAAATATCTACCAATGAAATAATTATTTTGCAGGTTTAAATGGACCTCCACAGACCAGACAGTTACTGCAATGGGTCCACAATTTACAGGCAGACAGATGGCAAAAATATTCCACACAATCCTTCATTCTTCTGTGTCCCCACCATTTTTCCATAGATCCACACTGTAATCACGAGTCCATCAAAATAAGAATCTGTGGGTTTCTCCAGTTGGAAAGCGTTGTTCAAGAACATCAGAGAAAGCATTTTCCTCAAATAGAAAGAATATAAAAATTCACAATTCACATCTGGGGTGTAATGGATGGCCAGGTGGCCAGCTATAGTTAACTGTCAACACTTTGTATTTCCCTTTGCCATCGGCAAAGTTTGCACTCAGAAGTGAGAGTATAACGTGAAGAAACTAAAGCATGAGACCACTTAATATCATAACAAATGGTGTTTGGAAAACCAATTTTTTTCTTTCTTTTTTTTTTTCTTTCCTTTTTTTTTACTTCCCAAGGTTTTCTTGGTACTTGTGGTGTTCACTGGTCTGCCTCTTGCCAAACAATATTAAGGTAACAGGTAATTTAAGGACCTTCTTTGGATGACTACATCACAGTTATAGCAGTTTGCCCTCTAATTTTTCTTTCCTTCTATCATGGTAAGTTGAGAACTGACCAGTTCGTGATATGGCTGTGCAATGTTAACAATTCTTTTTCCGTATAGACAAATAACCACAATGGCAATGTTGTCACTACCTTTAGTCATTATGATCAGGGCATTATTCTGGAACTGGTTAAGTAAAATGTTGCGTAGCAAGCCAGCAGCTTAAATACTCTCCCATTAACATGTTTTTGATGAAGACTCTAAATGTCAGATGGTTCCACTTTGCCTCTAATATGCTTCTCTACACTGCTTTTGCTTACACATTTTTGAAAAAGGACCAAAATGCACAGAAGTTGTTGTAGGGCAGGGCATGTTAAAGTATTTCAGAAGCTTTAACTGTACCTAATAGGCAATTAGGTATTTGGAAATACTTTCTTTTTTCATCAGCTCTTGATGCTTGGTGCATTAGCAAGCAACAGTTCATTCTGCTTCTGGAAGAGAAACTATGCCTAGAACTAGTCTTTTATAAATGGAAATGGTGTAAATATGCCCTCAGACACACTGGACATGATCTAGCCCTAAGAATACTGTCAATATTTTAAGGTGTTATCATTCTTAGCAAATAGGTATTTTGTTACATTTATATACTATAACTAATATTATCCCTGTGGGGTGGGGGGAAAGTAGAGAGAACTGTGGAACTGACACTGATCATCTGCATTTCCACTTTGTGAGAGCTAGAAAATAGCTGGTATCACGGAAAATTAGGTTTTACAGAATCTATCAGCAACTGTGAAAAAATGAGCCATTGGGATGACTTTGAAGTAATGAAAGGCAGCCTGCAAGATATTTCCAGATATTCCATGATCTATCTTCAGTCTAATCTTCTAAGTGATAAAACCTGAAAAAGATCCAGCATTCACAGGGCCAATGGAATGAATTTAAAACAGAGGTGTACATTTCATCCACAGATTTATAAGTGTTCTGGAGGTGTTTTTTCCAGACAGGAACTGAAGCAAAATATAATCATTTCCTAGCTAAACCAGTCATGCAGATAAGAAAATACCAGTATTCCAATAGAAGAAGGAATATATTTACGTATTTGTAAGCTGATTGAAACCTTTCTAGAAAAAGTTAGCATAGTGAGATTTCAGCTGAGGCTTGAGATACTAAATATAATCTTTTCAAAGATTATATATTTGAAAAAAATCATTGCATTCTTCATAGAAATAGTGTAGAAGAACTGAAGTAAATGAGAAATGATGGACTATACACAGCATTTTGCAAATACAAGGCTCCATTGAAATTAAAGATCACTGCACTAGAAGACGCAGCTGTCAGGCTGGATCATAAAGTTGACTTGATAATTTAGCAGAAAACAGAAGTTGACTTGATATTTTAGTAGAAATATAAGATACATGAACGAGCTGTTAAATGAAATGAGTCAGCCCCCAAATTAATATAAATAATTAAACAAGAGCCAAGTCATGTAATAGAATCCTCAACTTATTCCTAGAACAAATCCTGAACCAAATCTTACTCAAAGTTATAATATATTCAGGTTTGTCCTTTTTCCTCATCTCCTGATGTACATTTCTGCTTTTGACAGTAATAGCAGGAGAACAAGTTTTCTTGTGCTACTATGTGGCTTTAACTAGAAGCTGGAATGATGGAAATTCTGCAAGAAAGCCTGTTGTACAGTCTCAGGGAATTCAAATAAATATCCAAGAATTCAAACCAAATCCAAATGCTGAACCTTTTGAGATGCACTATGCTTTGAAGGCAAGCGACTTTATTCTGCCAGATGGGACTTTGAAATGCTCTGCAGTGCCCACATGACTCATCAACAAATTTTATTTGGCTAAAAAAGCAGTCAGGGAATATACTGTACTATACTGTATATGGCCCCTCTAGGACAGCTTCTGCTGGAGCCTTAGGCAAGATATATGGAAATGGAAATCTTAGGAGCTTTCCTCCCTTTTCTTCCCATTAGCTGTGTAGCATTAATGAAACAATTGCCTGCAATCTTATCATATGTAGGCAAATGTGTTTGGTGGCAGCACCCCCTGAAATGATAGCAGCTGCACACTGGGGAGGTAAGTTCCATGCAGAGTCAGAGCAGGAAGCTGAAGAGAGGAGGAAAATTCCATGTCTTGAAATCAGGAAAGACTACCCAAACAACCCTAAGGGTGTAGAAAAATGGCACAAGCTCTATGGCTTAGGGAGAAGGGAATGGGGCCACATGGAGCCACTTCTCCCATCTAGCAGTGTGAGGTACTGTTAAAGAAACATACTGTTAATATTTTGCTCCCATTATCTGTTTTCCTATTCCTTTTCCTTCTTGACTAGAGAAATAGCTGCTTGGTAGCTTTTTACCTGGTCAGTGTTTCTCTTAGCATTAATAATAGGGTGGCAGGTCTGAGTGGATGACCAGCTACTCCCTACAACTAATGCAGAAAATTTTAACAGAAGCTTGTGTGTTTTGTACTTTCAGGGCAAGTTGAGAAAGCATTTCAACCTATTAGTGAATACAACCATTCTCATAACAATGGATGATACTAGTAGGCTGAGTATATTAAATCCCTAGGCTCAGTGTAGCTGGGAAATGTAAATAGTTGAAGAAAAGAAGGAATGTTGTTTGCTGAGATGTAGGAATATATTTAAGTAGGTACCTTTCAGAAATTCAGTTGGATATGAAGCAAAATATGAAGCAAATACTGGGAGGGTTAGGAGGCTTGGTTAGAAATGAGTCTGTTGGTCATATTCCAAGTTTTGATGTGGTTCATTTAACTTTTGTGGCTTTTTTAGGAAATGCAAGGAGGGTCAAGAGAATAGAGGCATTGAAGTAAGAATGATACAAATAAGAAATTTTTAGCTTTTGATAAACAACAGAGGTCTGATTTCAAGTCTCACATTGGCTCAAGTCACTTCATGAATTTGCCCTTTGCAAGGAAGAGGCTGTCAACAGAGAATGACTTTTGTAATTTTCAACTGACACTTTCATGAAGTTTAAGCATTTGAAGAACTGCTCTCCTGGTAGGAAACCTGTTGTGGGTTAGCCCTGGTTGGCAGATCAACTCCAAGCAGCCACTGACTGCCTCACCTACACCAGGATGGGAGAGAATTCAAAGAGTAAAAGTGAGAAAATTTGTGAGTTGAGATAAAGCTGGTGTAACAGGGAAATCAAAAGCTACATATTGCAAACAAGGCAGAACTAAGGAATTCATCCCACCTCCCATTAGCAGGCACCAATGTTGTTCAGCCACCTCCAGGAAAGCTGAGCTCCATCCGATGTAACAATGACTTGAGAAGACATGTGCCCTCACTTTAAAAGTCCCTCCTTCCTCCTTTTTCCCTCAGTTTATATGCTGAGCATGATACCATATGGTGTTGGATATCCCTTTGGTCAGTTGGGTCAGCTGTCCTGGCTGCATGCTCTCCCATCTCCTTGTCACCCCCAGCCTAATCACTGGTGGGATAGGGTGAGGGACAGAAAAAGCCTCGGGTCTGGGTAAGCGCTGCTCAACAATAGCTAAGACATCTCTGTGTTGACAACATTGTTGTGGTCACAAATTGTATGGTCCACATTGCCTCATACAACCCACTGTGAAGAAAGCCAACTCTGTCTCAGACAAAACCAGACACAACAGCAGATCATGACACACAGTACCCTGAGAGAGCGTGGTGTTGAGCAGCTAAAAAGCAAGACATCTTGTCCCAAAACTGTCACTGGAAATACTGCCTTATTTTGACCTCACTGAATATTATGCATGCAAAATTATGATTTAGGGATGATAGCACAATATTAGCTTCATATTTTCATTTTATGATTGAGATATTCTTACTAATTTGTTGTACCTCATAAAACCATGCACTCGACTGAAAATTTTTGCAAAGCAACCACAACAAATAACATTTTATTTTAGCAAGAAAGCAAAAATTAAGACATTCCACTTGAAAAAATGCCAGCAAATAAGTATACATATATATATACATATATATATATATACATATATATATAAAAATCACAGTGCATAACAATGACAAGTAAGGGGAGATAAGAAGCAGTAATCTGCTTTGCTGTACCCCCTTAATCTGAAATAAATCATGATGTACTGAAATTCATGCAGGAATGAATGAATTCATGAATTCTATCACCATGGCATGAACGATGTTTTCAAAGCTCTTCATTTATTTATTTACTATTTTTTTAACAGTGTCAGTATGTTTCTTACCTCAGAGAAACATGCAATTTTCTGAGCATAGATGCTTTACACCTAGAAAGAATTAGAATTTTTTTTCCTTTGGATTTCATTTGATATCACCTATGAATCATTTGCTAATTCTGGTGAAGCTGAAAAGAATTTCTAAAAATTTGTGAGACCCTGTATTACCATTGAGGAAAGAATACTAATGGAATACACAAATGAGTGGAGATCAATAGTTTACTGGGTATGTAATAACATACTTTAGTTTTTGAGAAGATACTAAATAAAGGTCTTTGGGGCCTAGCAGAAATGTACTTTTTCTCTTTAAGTCTGCTTTAGAGTAATTCTGGTTTGTCTGTTGTCTTCTTGTAAACTTTTAATCTGCACTGCTAACTTGCCTCCAGCAAATTATGTCTATAGAATGTTTTCCAAACTGAATAATTCTAGAGGGATTCTGAAATGTCTCTTTCCAAATAATACATGAAAAACCTGTTACTTGAGAAAGACTCAGAGACATAAAAGCATTACAAAACATTTTAAGTAAAAAGCCCTTTGAAAAAAAGGGGAAAATTTAAAAAGTTATCTAAATAATTACTGCATTAATATAGCTTACGCCTATTACCAGGGTTGGGGTGGAAGGAAGATGTCTGAATAACACTGTCAATTAACAGAAACTATTTAAAAGATTATCCCTAAGGCCATGCTTTCAAAATTTCACTAAACAATATAATACAAAACACAGTATTAATTATAACTGGTCAGAAATCTTTTTTGTGAAGTACTTTTTCATCATAAATGTTCAAGTCATTAAAATACGAAGTCATCATGGGAATGAACTTGTTAAAAAAAACCACAACAAGCCAAACTAGACCAGAAAAATTAACACTTGGATCCATTTTTTCAGGTTCCATAATGGAATTCCCAGTGAGAGAAAACTGCTTTTTGGATTATAGAGCTCTCATTTAGAATGCTGAAGACGCAGGATCCAACTTTGTTCTTTTTCTTGTCTCATGTTAACAGCTCAGGCCAAAGATTATGTGGGTCATGCTGAAGCTGACTCTTCAATACTAAGTCATAAGAGCAGAAAGATATTGACCCTAGGAATATTGTGGGGTCTGTACTCTGGCCACTGGAGAAGGGTCTGACTCTTTTTGAACACTGTACAAGGCAGAATAACCGCAAGACACAGCTGGGAGATCCTTTGGCCAGTGTCTGGAAGGCCCCAGCTTGCAGCTTGGGAAACTCAGATTCTGATTCCTTCTCCAAATCTAGGAAAATAGCATTTGCCTTGAGCTGAGTCACTAATACTTCAAAAAAGTATAGCAGTGACTAAGTTAGTTTCCCAGACTCTGTAGTCCAGTGGAAAAATGCTGCAGATTCCCTCATGCTGTTTCTTGCTCTAATGTGCTAAAAACAACTCTAGTTATTATACTAAAGTTTGCTTTACAACATGAAGCACATTTTAAATAACAATTGTGATAACCAACAATCCTTGGTGTCCATGACACCACAATGAAAACTTAGCTTTTCCTCAAGCAGGTCCAATTAATTTTAATCTACGAAAGAGAAGGCTGGAAATATAATCTTGATTTCTCTCTTTTTATTTAAACTTTATTTGTTGGAATTTATTTTTCTATCATCTCTCTAACCCACTATAATTTTTTCTGCTCTGACACCTCTTTTTAACAGGCAAAGGTTTTGCTTGACAAAACACAAGTTATTTGTACAGGTACATAATAAATGAGTTTGAAATAAAACTATTTGCGTGCCTACAAGTGAAAAACCCAGAACAGGGTATTCCATCTGCAGCTGCCTTTTGATTGCTGAAAGTAAAATCTGTACTGTAAATCTAGTCTATGACAAGCAGAAAAAGTATTTTATTTTAACTCTGCATATTAACAATTTTTAAAAGACATGTTTCTAATTAAATTTTATTAATGTATTTTTCTTTGAAAAAGAAAAAGGTAAAAAATCAGGGTCTGTATGTAATGATTGTGCCATTATACAGAATGATACAGCTTAAGCCCTGGGTATTCAGCTCCACAGTAATTTTGACCACCTGAAGGAAAGAACTAATTTTTGTGGTTATCTAGAGGGCCCAGCTGCAATCCTGAAGAAAGGCACAATCTTGAAAATGTTTGCAGGACTGGTGAAGAAGAGTCTCACCCTTCCTATAGCTTCAACTGTGTCCTGTATGACAGCTAAGAGAATCTGGGGCTGAGTGCTGGGACTGATGAACACTGTCTTTATGAGAAGGTGAAGTTTATTTCACACTATTTTCAGATCCTTTAACATTAGGTAGTGCTGTGTGACTGCTGCTGTGTTCACAGATGATGAAGGAAATATATTCCTAATTTGTATTATCGTTCTACAATTAGCATTTCAGGTATGTATATGGTATATGGTATGTATATACCTGTGAGGATACATCTCACCTTACTGCTGTTAGTTCCTGTTGAACACTGGCCATTTCAGTTCACTGAATGAATGGCAGGGAGAGATTCTTAATTTCTTGTGGTTCCCATACAGGACACTGAACAAAACAAATTATGTTAAGCAGAATGACACTTTTGTCTATAACCTTCCTCACTTCAGCTGTGCTTCATCGAAGTGCTTGCTCATCCACTGTAGAGTTGGACTGAAAACCCACGGGTGTGCAGGGTTTGCCCATAAATAACAGCGTCAGTGTGAAAATTCAGCTAAACAAATATGCATCTTTCAAGAACATGAAGTAGGATTGGAATACTGCAACATAATAAAGGCTTTGCTTTGCAGTGCTACAAATGCTTAGTGGTGAATTTAAAGACAGAACTCTTCCTGGGGCAAGACCATCTTTTTAATATTAATTTTCTTGCTGGCTAATATTACTGAGCCTATGTTCTTAATGTGAGTACTGGATTTCATCATAATAGATGTGGTAAGTCCTTCTCTTTTATACTAATAGAACAATCCCAAAAAACTACATGTATGAATTAATAATTACCATTCTTAAAATCCTAGAAAGATAATTTAATAATAGCTTTGGAAAAAAATTCCACTAACATTTCAATAAGCATTGTTTTACTATATAACTGCTTTTTCAGATGGGGCTATTTTAGGGACCAAATCTCTATTTGGAGCTTGATTATAGAGCTCACTATTTTTAATATTACTTTTTCATACTTTGACAATTGGAAAAGAGCAACACGTTTCTTTCCCTCCCCCTCCACCCTTCTTCCAATGTCAAACACATCAAAAATTAGTTTTATTTGGTTATTTTTATCTACAAAATTCTAGATAATATTCTGGCAGCATGAAAAAGGAAAAGTGTTTTATTAGCTACTACTTTCCTGATCTTATTTTGAAAATGCCATACATATTGAAAGTATTGATGGAATAGTATATAATTATAGACATCCATCAACACCATTTCTCCTTTTTTTTTTACCGAGATTTAATCCTGTAAAATATGTAAGCCACGAATCTTTGAATGCAAAAGTTTCAATATATTTTTATAAATGTTTCAAATAGTACTAAATCATTGGATTTCACTTTCTTATACGGGTTAACTTTAAATATAATTACCTTCCACTATTTTTAACTCAGTACTTAATGCAAAACTACAGCAAGTGAATTCAGCAACTGAACACTGACTTAATCCTCACATGGTAGAAATAGAATGTGCTATCATTAAAATATCACTGAATTAATCCCATGCAGTAGTATAAACCAGATAGTAACAATAATTACTTAACAGAAATTTAAAGGGTAGCAATTAAAAGGAGCAAACAAAGTCTTAATCATACTCATCATTTACTCACCTGTGGTTTCTTGTTTGCAAATCAATGTTTGCAGACACAGTGTAATTAGTTATTTTGAAAGTAACAAAATTTTCAGTGTTATCAAATAGTTATTTTCTTCTTTATACTTGAAGAAATATTCCTTGTATGTAAGAAGAGTTAAAGCCATTTCTAAAATGCCACAAATAGTATGATTTCATTAGTTTGCAACAGGAAATTCTAATACAGTAACTGTAGAGAGCTCATTTGCTTTTAGGAGACAAAAAACATGTAGACAGTACACTGAAAGCAGATGCTGTCATGAAATAGGCTGATTTTATGGTGAAAAGATGGTGTGTACATTATGAAGTTTGCACACACATATAAAAAAGAACCAGGAAAGTTCTACAGTAGGAACTGATATAGTAAAGGGGGCTTTAGTATCAATCTGAAGAACCCAAAATCAAGCAAAATGTACCTTTTTGGACTTACTGTCCAAAATGTTCTAGTGTGTTTTGAGGGCATGCTTCCATTCGGCATGATACCATAACACTGTCTTTATCAGCATAAAATCTTGTGATACATGAAGAGTCATAAGTTACCATTATTTTCCTTATTTGTGACTGTAACAGTACTCTAAAAAAATTCTCAGCAACTTACCAACTTTTGGGGTAAAATGTGCTCCAAGCTTTGAAACAGAGAAATTTCTGTTTAAATAAAACCAATAATTATTTAAAGTCTGTAGTATGAAAAGAGTTTAAAAACCTGTAAGGGAGGTGTACCTCATTGGTAAAGGCAGCAGGTTGTGATGATTCATGGTGATTAATGAGAAATGTTAAGGCTTGGCAATGGTATTTGGGAAACTTGGAAGCCTTGGCCTAAGTCCAAGGATTTCTCTGTATGATCACATTATCAATGCTGTAGTGGATGCAGCCCCCAATTCCTAGCTCCACAAGGTTTAGGCAGAAAAAGGATGAGAGCAGCCTAAACAGACAACTGCTGCTGTAATCTCCTCCAACTGGCACCCCCACAGCATCCTGTCTTCCTGCTAAGAGGAAGCCAAGATTTCAAGAGATAAAGAAAAAGCTCTGCACAATGATTACCTTTGTATACAATGGATATTCAAGCAGATTACACACTGGACAATTAGGTTTTTAACAGGTTGGGGTTTTTTGGTTGTTGTTTTGGTTTTTTTTTTAATAAATTGTCTCTGGGTGATTCATGTTCATAAGCCAAGAAAGTATATTTTACAATGTTATCATTAAAACTTCCCTCGCACAATATCTGTGATAGTATCATGTAATGAACAACACTCATTAGAAGATTGGAGCAGTCTGCCTGATTTTGCAAGAAAAACATTTTTGTGGGTAATTTTTGAAAAGAAATGGAAGAGGAACAATTAGATACCAAGCCCATGAGTTCAACACCAAAACAGCAAGAGTTTTTATATCTAATGGAATTCCTGTTTCAAACTATTATTATGGAATGTGATGAAGTCATCTAAATAAGAAAAGCTCCTGTACTATCCAACACTTGCTACCATACTTGCTACCACTTGCAACCCTTGCTCTACAGCATTGACTAGAAAGGACAAAAAGTACTCACAATACATTGATAAAAAATGTGAATTGAAAAGGAGCTTGAAAAAGCAAGTCTATCCTTCCATGACCCGTTTGTTGCCAATTTGTCCATTCAAAGGGACAATGTCGTTATATTTTTGACAGCTTTCTTTGATAAAGTTCCAGTCAGCACAAGTTGCTGTGCCATACTCTCTGGAGCAGACTCCACACTAATCTAATCTCTTCTGCTCCAAGAAATTCACAGCTCAGATAGACATGAACCATTGAAACTAAGGATCAGGAATCTCAGTTGAGATTTTGCCACTAAATTCAATGAAATGTAAAAATAAAGGAAGTTCAGGAAAAAACACAGGCTTTTCCTGCTTCATTTTCTATAGTTCAGCAGAGTTTTAAGTCAGTGATGGTTCACTTCCATTCAATGATTTTCATTTCGGCATCCCACAAAAACAGTACATAAACCAGGATGACAGCCCTGCTTTGACATTACATTTCCATGCTACCAGCAACCAGTTTTCCACATGTGGTGATAAGGCTTAGCTTTCCTCACCTTACATTAATGGTTCTGTATTCCAGATATGAAAGATTGAGACCCTCACAGGCTGCCAAGTATAGCCTCACAGGGCAAGAGGATAAGCATCACATTTTCAGCACTAAGTGTCCCATGACAGACAGAGCTGAGACAGATGCTTTCTGCACATTGCTCTCCACAGCGCAGTCTCACTGCCTGAAGCCTAAAGACAGAAGGGAAAATCTAGAAGGTGGATTTAGAAGAAATGAACTACAGATGAATTACAGATGAGGTGTTGTAAAGTTTTAGATCTCTTTTTGATGTAGGGGGGACCTTTGAAAATGCTCAGTATTGTAATAGAGTATGAGTCGACTGTGATAAAATACAATATATCCAAAGGACAATTTCCTTATTTACAAGAATACCTAAAACTGTGTAGCACAAATTTATTTCTTTCCTCTTACAGTATCTGAAGAGTGTATTTAGTACAGTTCTCCAGATTCCTGACATCCTGGTACTTTAGGGAATTCATGGTCTTTGATGATTTAAAAGATGCAAAATAGAGACACTTTCAAGGTTGTCCTCTGTTTTACCGGTTCTCCCATAATATTTTCTTCCTGTTTTAGTAATTTGATAAAGTGTTCTCATGGTTAGTCCATTTTACCAATCTCAGTAAATGTTGTCTAAGTCTCCTAAGAAAAACAGGCCTAAACAGGTACAGTTCATGTTCAGATGAACAACTGTACGTCTATCTGTATCTGTTCCCCGTTACCTTTTCCACATGTAAGGAAGTATCAAGTAAATGTGGTTGTGGCATAGATAACTCACTGATGTCAATGTTTTTGAGTTTTTTATTTGACAATATTTAAAAATGTTACAAGAGACCCCTGTGCTGGATATCTCCATATATTATTGTGTCATACATATAATGTAATATAACTTAAATGGTGAAAAAATGATGAAGAACAATTTAAGATGTGTAATTATATTTAAAAATAATTATTTCTTTTCACTTATTTAAAACACCAAGTATTTATTTTGTTTGAAACTATTCCCTATGAGCACACCTTTACCTTGAATTTACATATTTTTCCTCATTTTTCATATTGTTTCACTTATTCAGGCTCTTTGTTATCCCTTTCCCATAATATTACAGGACACATCTTGCCAACTGCTAATTCAAGCTATGATGATGGCAACTAGCTCCAACATATTGTTAAATTACTTGAGCTCACTTTTAACATGTATATTTCCATGAAAATTACTCTCTTTTTTTACCTTACCAGGCTAATATGGAAAGACCTAAAATGGTCTTATCAAATAAAACCGTTAATTGAAATAAGTTCATGGTGTAACAACCTAGAGAAAAGTGAGCAAGGAGTGTCCTGAGCCACTAGATAAACCATTTGTTGGCATAAACTCACATAAAAGAAATAGATATCACAATCAACCATTTTTATTGCTCATTCCTCATTTTCAGTAGTTGCCTTTACTTAGGACTAGAGCTCTGCAAGGCTCAGCTGCCGTGCAACTTAATCTGGTGGTGAAGATACATGTTCCTGAATGTGCATATACTTTTTTAAGTTTGTGAAAACACGCACATATAAATGTAGAGTAATCATTCTTTTTTTTTCTGCTCTCACATGACCATTGAGGATATTGGTTCACACTTTTTGCAGAATGTGCACTTTGTCATATATACAAATATTTCTGACTAATTTTTTCATCGTAGTCCCATTACCCTGGAAAGGCTTCTTTGCTTGTATAAGAGCGCAGCCTGTGTATCCCTCTTCCTCTGGCAAACTGTAAACTTTACTTCCCTCAAATACAGGTCTTTGGTTTTGTACCATTCTTCAGGACACTGATCCACTCACTGGCATTGTCTTATAGGGGAGGCACTGTGCAATAGAAAAGAGGCTTACTCAAATGTCTTCTTTAAGAGCAAAATGGGAGAACTAGATTGAGAACCTGTCTTAACTTTCTTCCAGCAGCAGAGTTAGGCACAGCAGCTTTCTTCAATCAGAAATGGAGGGGTTTACTTCAGACTGAGCAGCCTGTGTTAATAAATTGTGTTTACAGCAGTGCAAATTCCACTACTAGGGAACAAAATCATAATAATCAACCAAACAAAAAATCCAAAACCCCCCAAATAAACAGAAGGAAAAATATCTTAGTCTATTTTGAAGCTTTTATCTTAGTAGACACACTTTTACCCACACAATCTCCTCTGTAGCTGGCTTTTATGTGGGCCTGCTAATGTCTTCTGAACTCCTATCTCTTAACTGTGGGGTAGCAGCTATTTACCAGATAGTACTTTCAACACCTTTATGAGTACAAACAAATCATTAGGTTATTTTGCATATAAAAAACCCTACCAAACCCACAATCAGACATTAAACCATCCAAATGCTCCTAAGCATCATTTCTTGATTCACCAGTTTTTCTTTTCCTTTGGGTCTCCAGCTGCTCCTAGGGCAGCTAGCAGGGCTGGCTATGCAGTGTATCATGGAGACACTCTTTGCTTGTGCCAGCAGAAACAGTGGGAAATGCTCCATCCAAGTTAATTTTGGTCCTTTCTTGAAGCAATGAGCAGGAGGGAAGAGGTTTTTTAGGAAGAAAGTCTTCACTGAGTGTGGTGAGACATTGAGCAGGTTGCCCAGGGAGGTTGCCCCAACTCCGGCAGTGTTTAAGGCAAGGCTGTATAAGGCCTTGAGCAACCTGGTCTGGTGAGAGGTGTTTCTCACCACAACAGTGTGGGGGGGATGGGTCTAGGTGGTCTTTAAGATCCCTTCTTAACATTCTATGATTCTATGATTTTTGGCCAGCCTTGCTTTTGTGTTCACTCTCTGCTTACCAACCACCAGTCAGGCTTGCACTGGCAGAGTGATGCTGACTACCAGCCTGGAGGGTGGGGGACCTACAGGTACTACAGCAGCAGTTTCACTTGAAAGCATGTGCTTCAAATGTGACAGGCTATTTCAGCACGGGGAGGAGACTTTGAGAAGAGAAAAAAGAAACTTTAATATAATATTGTTTCAAAGATAGACACAGGGCTGACCTTAGCAAATGAATTGCCTTGAGGAGTATGAACACGTAGAATGTGCATCAGAGAAATAAAACCCCACCAGGTAGGGCTGGGTGTCAGCAGAAAGCCTCTGAACTTCACTGGTAACGAAGTCTTGGATGTGATGCTATTGTTGCAAGGGGTGACATTGTTTCAGACACAGAGTAATGCAGAGGCCTGGGGCCCTGTGCAGGACTGCAGGTGTCATTTATGGCCAGTTTTACACGTAAGGCAGCCCCTCTCAAGGAGGTGTCATAAAGTGCTTCACAGCTGGTTTTACATGACACACACATGCAACACGTCATGTACCCTGCTTGTGGGAATTCCTCCTCTGAGGACAGGTCATCACAACCTATCTACTGCAGCCATAACGCCCTATGTGTGTCCCTGCCTGTGAAAAACAGCATTTGTCCTCACAAGTCAAGGGAACTGAAATCACCAGAAAGCTCTAGTGCAGCACTAGTCCAGAGACAGCCTATCCATGCAGGATAGGCTCAGCAGAGGAATCTGTAAAGGACACATGCTATGTTCCTGAAGCAGAGGAGTTTGAATTGCAGGTCAGACATGCTGGCGGAGGCCACAGTAGGCCAAATTCAGACACCAGCCAGCCAAAAGCAGAGATGTTTGATATAGCCCTCTGCCCTGTTGGGAAGCAAGAAAGATGTACTTGATAAGGCAGTGACCCAAAGTCCTTTACGAGGTTAGGAAAAAGGGTGAAAAGAACTTACAACAAAGCAGCAGTGAAATTAGGGAAAGACACCCCAACACTGTAAAGATAAGCAGGATTTAAAAAAGTACATTTGGGTTATGCAAAGAAATACTGAGGATGAGTTAATAGATCAAAGAATCTGCTAAATTAAAGAGAAAGACCTGATGTTCCTGTGTTGTAGGAGATCAGGTAAAAATCCAGTAAATTTATCTCCTGATATCATGGCACATGTAAACCTGACACCCTACACCTACTGAGGACCAAAGCTTTGCACTACAGAGGGGAGAGAATACTGCTCACAGCCTTTGGTCCTATTGTCAAAGCACTCTGAGGACTGCTGGAGTGGAGTGCCTACAGAGCAGACTACAACACCCTCCATCACTACAAGTTGGAAGCAATTGTTTAGAATTATTTAGGGGAAACACAAAGGGAGTAAAATGTCATTTTTCCTTCTCTTTAGGTTAAGGTATACTCCCTGCTGATCAGATGAAGTCCTGTCAATATCACAGATGCGAGAACTTATTTCTTGTCATAAACATCTTGTGCAATAATGTGGCCACCTTTTCATAAAATGTGTGCACCAGACTGGTGTTTTCAATGGGTGGTATGTCCATTGGAGAAAACTGCATAAAAAAGACCCTATCAGCTGGAGCCTTTGGATACTCAAGGATAACAGAGAGAGCCCGCTGGTGTGAACACACATCAGGAGATCAGACAGAATCAAATTTGTGAAGGAAGGACACAGTTTCTACATTTTCCACTTATTTTAAGGAGTGCCATGCTCCAAGGCTGCAGAGCTGTTCTTTAGTAAAGCTGCTCTGCTAAAATGCTAAACAAAATCTGTTTCTTTGAAGCCAGCAGGAGTCCTTGAAGATCATTTCGGATGCAGTGTGAGTCGTGCAAGGAATGATCTAGGGCCTTGATCACAACACATAGGGAGGGATTGAATTACTCTTCTTACACATAAATATAAGTAAGCTGTGTAGGACATAAGAATTTTTACACAGCCCAGATATTGAGGGTGAAGTGGACAAGTGGGCAAGTTTTGATATTAACAGTGAGTCCAGGAAAGGCTGAGTCCTAGGAGAAAGGTCTGATACTTTAATTAGAGCAGAAGTGAATTAGAATTCCTTGGCTGAGGAAAAGACAGTTCTTGTGATGGGATTTGGAAATAGTCAAGAGTAATTATCAAGCAGTTGGCTTCAACAAGGAACTGTAGAGGAAAAGGCAAAGTTTCTATTTTCAGTGTTCGTTTAACATAACCCTTTATTCTGTTTGCAGCCCACATGATGACGCAACATCCCTCCATTTATATTCCCAGATTTTGAATCATAAAAACATTAATTCACCTCTTAATTATTCATTTAGGAGCTTCTTTGTTGGGCTCTCAGGAGTACTATATTAGGCATTTCTTTTGTAAAATGCAGATTTTTAATGTAAGAGGAATGAAGACTTGGTCTCTTTTGTAAAACTACAGAGAATTTTAGTGAAAACCATATGAAAACAGACAAACCTTCAATTAAAAAAAAAGAGTTTCCAAAAACACAGACTGCTAGACTCATGTTCTCTGCATATCTCTTTTCAAATATGTATCTTGTCTTTTCAGATAAAAATGGCATAGGAAAAAGAAAAATGTAACTTCAGAATACTGTAAAAATACGCAAGATTTTAAGAAAATTCTTTCATATCAGAAAGATTTTGTAGAAAACAAAGAGATTTACTGGCCTTGGAGCTACTTTTTTCACATTTCACAATATGATCAAGAGATTCTGTGAAGCTTTTGAGGATAAATTTTGTTGTAAAGAAAGTGCCTAAATAGATCTTATTGCCTTGTAGTCCTTACTCATAATAAAGAAAAATGACATTAAGGACAGTGTAATAGGCACTAAGAACCCTGCACCCTTTTATACTACACTGTTAACGATGGTTTAGATTTGTCTGGAAGCATACTTTATAGCTCTTTATTTAATGACACCCTCACTCTTTTCAGTTTTATTACATTCAATGGATTCCCCAGTACAAGAAATACATGGGCCTGTTGGAGTGCATCCAGAGGAGAGCCATGAAAATGATCAGAAGAATGGAGCATCTTACATACAAAGACAGGCTGAGAGAGGTGGGGTTGTTCAGACTCTGGGAAGATGTTATTGTAGCCTTCAGGAACTCACAAATGCCTTCTAAGATGGACAGAAAGGGAGTTTTTTTATCAGGGCCTATGTTGATATAGTGGGGTAGTTTTAAATCAGAAGAGAGCAGGTTTAGACCAGATATTTAGAAGAAATTCTTTGCTGTGAGAGTATCGAGACACTGGAGCAGGTGCCCAGAGAATCTGTGGATGCCCCATCCCTGGAAGTGTTCGAGGCCAGGTTGGATGGGGTTTTGAGCAATCTGTTCTCGTGGGAGTTATTTCTGCCCATTACAGAGGGGTTAGAACTAGATAATCTTTAGGATCATTTGGAATCAAAACCACTTAGTGATTCTGTCATTCTACGGTGATGGCAAAAACTACGCCTCACTCTCTTCTCAACTCCATGGGTCCAAATGGTATTACACAGAACTAAAGCTGCAGTGAAATGAAATACTAAGAAAATCTGGATTTGTTTAAACAGAAATACAGGGACTTATTTTAAACACAAATGCAAAAATCAGACTATGAGCTTGACTTTGAATCTTTTTTCCTTGACTGTCTTCAGTGATTATTTCAGTCATAGTGAACAAAAGGATAATTGTCCATCATAAACTACTGATAAAAAACAAAACAAAAAAAACCGCCCCCCACCCCAGCAGTTCCCTCAATCCTCTATTTCCCTAAGCATCTAACTGATAATTTTATCTGAGCTGTTTCTGAACCTTAGTAAAAGTTTAGTAAATCTGGATATGATTAATAATTCACTTATTTCTTAGAATAAGCATATTAAAAAGTCTGGAACTCCCTTCTGAAGATCAAGGAATGTCCAGTTACAGAACAAAATGTGAAAAGGGATCTTACTTGGATCATCAAGTAGCGTCTCAACTTGTCCACAAGGATACATATACTGTAACATCTTCCAGGTTTACCTCCTGGGTATATTTACATGCACATTTATCATGCCATAGCAGAGGTGCAGCTTTATGGAAAACTCTGATGTGCATTAGACATTTTATTAAGCATTAGATTATGCTTTTCACATATCTAATGAGAATAGATCAAGATGAGAAGATTGAGCATCCCTTAAGTGACATTCTACTGTGGCTCTATTTATATAGAAAGGTGCTTTCCTTTCCTGGAGAGAAATCTTACAGAGGACATTTGGTTGATGTTTCATGACAAAGGAAGCAGAAAATTACAGACCAGGCTGAAAATGGTACTTTATATCTATTCTCCAAGTAGACCTAGGTGAACAACTTGTGGTTTTATTCCTAATGAAATGAAGAACTTTTCATGGCTCAGTATGTATTCTATTTCAAATTGGAAGGCAGACTTCTGCAGAAAAACTGTACTTATTCATTGCTATATCATACACATGTGTAATAAGCCTGTGTGTATGTAGAGCATTGAAAAATCTACCCATACAGATTATATCCACCTATACGTAGATATATCTGCTACATTTAGTTCTTTTCAGGTTACAATAAAGATGCAAAAGCATGTGTGTGGGAAGGCCTTCTCCTGACAGTGGCTGAAAAAAAGAGAAGTGAATAAAGTGGAAATGCTGTGCTTACCAGCTCCCACTGTTCAGGCCACAGAGGGTCACTGAACTGCAGTTCATTTCCTATTCCACTCTCTGACTCCAACACTTTGAAGACTGCTGTAGGGATGCAATCATTCTTCTCGTGCTCGAGTGAAAACCACACAGAAAGATCAGTCATTTGCCTGCCCTGTTATTCACCCTCTTCCTCTTTTCATTTTTTTCTGCTGTTTTAATGTATTTGTAAAGATCACTATTTCTTTGAAATAGTTTTAAATTTAGGTTTGTTAGTTAAAAAAAAATCTTATGATAACAGCTGATTACTTTCTGAATTTTATTTGTTACACACTTCACAATGCTAAGCTCTTCAAGTGGTATCTTTTTTATGCTTTTTGGGGTTTAGAAGTACCATTTTGCAAAATCTCAGATTTATCCTGAACAACGTATATTATCCATCACAAATAACAAGTATCTTCAATGAGCAAAATTTAATAAATCCAAAGTTAAAAGCATAAGCACATAACAAAGGAACATGAATGTCATGAAAACTTGATATATATTTTCTAATGTTCTCTTGCAATGGGATGACCTGACACCTTAGATAACATGGCTTTAGTATGTATGCTGTAATAAATGGTCTTGGAAAATCAGTATTTTCACTTTTGTGTTTCTTCTCTTCCAGTGTAAGACACTGGTATCACAAAACACCTGGGTGATAGAGGCCTGGGGGAGGTTGTAAGACTGCACTCACACACTTACTAATGTGGTATTGCGCCATGATGTCCCTCCTAATCCTGACGCAGATCATCCCAAATGACTGCACCTTCATGTCCTCTGCTGCTGCTGAATGAACCTTGCTGCATAAGGCTGAGTAAGCCTTGTGTACATCACTTGGTGAGACCCATTCTCTCTCTGTGGGACCATGATGTTACTGAGCAGCTGAGTACACAGTCTGACTTTGAGAATGTTCTTTGTCACTGTTACTACATTCTCAGTCACTCATTTCATCCTTTGGGAGCTGAGCTACTACAGTCTATTCAAAACAGAGTACAGAAAAAAGTTCATCACACAAAGCAAAGAAATCTTGGGTAAAAGAGAGGTGAGTTAAGACCTATAAGAGCATGGGGCTGGGCCCTGCTCCTCCCTCTGTGATTCTGCCTCGGAGATATTCAATATTATGGTCAAACCCAAATCCTTGATAGGGCAGATCTTACGACTGAGAAATTTAGACAACCCTCTGATTTCCCTGGTAGCTCTGACATCTAGCTGCCTGATCTGTGAAAAGCAAAAGAAGATGCAATAAAATAAAGACATAGAACAGAAAAATATAATGTCTTTACTGGCAAAAAGTCTTCAAGCATTAGCAAAATGGTGTCCATTTCTACTTATTGTGAATGCTTGTTCCTTGTGTTACTTTAATTCACTTAGCTGTATTAGGAAATCATCCCCCAAATCCATGAAACACCTGAAATGTTCATTCCTGTAACACAGCAACAGGCTCTTAAAACATTTTTAGTAGACTATTGTTCTTACAATTTTTACCACCCCTTGTCAAAATAAATCAAACTGTGATAATCTCCATAAGCACTTTAAAAGGATTAAAATTATGGGGAATCATTTTATATACCAAATTACTTTGTATATTTCTATTCTCTTGAATGAGAGGGGAAAATGAATTGGAAATCAAAAGAGGGAATTGCTCTTTTGATATCAGCATTTTCTTTTCTATGGGTATAATTAAATAGATCTTAGAAGAGTGAGATGCAGAAAGGAGAGGGAAGAAGTAAAAAAAGGAGAAAGGGACAAAGGGAGATGGTGATAAAATCTATTCTATGGCCAGAATTAAAATATTTACACATAATCTTAAATTTCTGAGACACAGTATATGCAGTTTTCATTTCAG
Source organism: Geospiza fortis (assembly GCF_000277835.1). Taxonomy (NCBI): domain Eukaryota; kingdom Metazoa; phylum Chordata; class Aves; order Passeriformes; family Thraupidae; genus Geospiza; species Geospiza fortis. The sequence continues at coordinate 6,474,498 of NW_005054315.1, forward strand.
GACTGATGTAGTCTGCAGAAGACCATTGATAAGTCTGAAGGACTACCTAGGTAACTTTCATGCCACTGTCGCTGACACCCCAGAAAAAAACAGTCTGGATAGTGAAAGACAGAGAGGAGGACAGGACACCAAGGGACTGTGCGGCTGAAGGATTCCTACCACAGACTGTTTGTTCTCTGCTTGTGGACTAGTTCCCAAGGGGCCTGACACAGAGGACAGATCCCACACAGCTGCTCTGAGCTGTTACTGGTCTCAGGTACAGAGACTTCCACCTGTGGTGGTCTTTGCTGCTAAGCTGTGCTCAGCAAATGCTAAGAAATGTCAGATCTAGGATGCTAGAACAAGGCCTTATGTATTCAAGCAGTATAATTTTATAATATCAGGAGGAAAAAATAGGATGAAGATGCATAAAAAATGTTCTATAGGCAGGTGGGAAAATTGCTACCACTCACAATTGGTACCACTTATTCTCGTGAGGGTCTTCAAGATATCTGCTGGAAATGCACCACAGTAGAGAGGAAACAGACCAGGAGGTTCCTGAAGTGTGTGGAAGAGAACAACGTGATAGAGATGGAGAGGCAAGCAGCCAGGGAAGGCTCCCCATGGGATCTGCTCTTTGTGAACATTTGTAGATGATGTGATGGTCAGATGGCCTCTTGGGCACAGAGATCTCAAAATGACAGAATTTTCAATTTTTTGAGAAGCAAGGACGTGGGCCAGCAGAACTGCAACTTTGGACATTCAGAGGGGCAGACTTTGACCTCTTTAGGACACTGGTTGAGAGTCCTGAGGAGCCAAGGAGTCTAGGAAGGCTGGACATCCTTCAGCAAGAAAGTCTTAAAGGTGCAGGAGAAGATTGACTGCATGTGCCATAAGATGACCTGGCAGGCAGGCAGGCCAGCCTGGCTGAACAGAGAACTTTGGCTGGAACTCAGGAAACAAGATGGAGCAGAGTGAAGACCCTGTAATTCAAGGTGAAATGGTCAGTGACCTGTTACAGCACTTACACAAATCTGTGGGGCCAGGCAGGATCCACCCAAGGGTACAGAGGGAGCTGGTGGAAATGCCACTGAGGCACTTTCCATCATTTACCAGGAATCCTGGCTAAGCAGGGAGGTCCCAGTTGAGTGGAAGAAGGCAAATGTGATGCCCACCTTCAAGAAGGTTTGAAAGGAGGATCTGGGGCCTGTGCATCTGACCTCACTGCTGGGGAAGATCATCTTGAGTGCTGTACATACATGGTGTATACAGGACAGCCAGGGGATCAGGCCCAGCCAGCACAAATGTGGCTTTATGAAACACAGATCCTGCTGGACCAACCTGATCTCCTCCTATGAGAAGGTGACATGTTTAGTGGATGAGGAAAGGCTCTGCAGAGGGGTCTGGACAAGCTGGATTGTTGGGCTACTACATGAGGTTCAAGAAGGCCAAGTGTTGGACCCTTTACTTGGGTCACAACAGCCCCAGGCCGTGCTACAGCCTTGGGACAGAGTGACTGGAAAGATGCCTGTTGGAAAAGGACCTGAAAGTGCTGGTTTTCAGCCACTGAACATGAGCCAGCCCACGTGGACAAAAGCCACTGGAATCCTGGCCTGTGTTGAAAATAGTGTGGCCATCAGGATGAGGGTATGATTGTCCCTCTGTACTCGGCAATGGTGATGCCACACCTCAAATCCTGTGCTCAGATTTGTGACCCTCACTACCCCAAACACACTGAGGTACTGCAGCATGTCCAGAGAAGGGCAACAGAGCTGGTGCAGGGTCTGGAGCACAAGTCCTGTGAGGAGAGGTTGAGGGAGCTGAGGTTGTTTACCCTGGAGAAAAGAAGTCTGAGATGGGACCTTATTGCTCTCTACAACTACCTGAAAGGAAGTTACAGACAGATAGGGTTTGATTTCTTACTGTCCTAGGGTGACGTTGTGATGCTTGTATCCCCATTCATATGTTCTGTTTCTGCAGGATATTATGTTCTGTGCCTTTAAGACTGGCTTTGGAGAGTGGAAGTTTTGTTTGGGTTTTTCTTATCAGGGACACAGAGATGTATTTAGGGCTGCTTTGGCTTTCTTACTTTCACTTTCTGCTTTGCTTGCTCTCTCTCGCTTCTGCTTGCTTTTTGCTTCTGCTCTTCTGCCAAATTTCTTCCTGGACTGTTTATCCTCTTCTTTTTCCTGACCATCTCGAACCTGCTCCGGACTGGGACTTGGGAACACCGAGAGTCTGCACCGTGCGGCTTGCAGTAGCTGCCCAGCACCGGAGGGACTGAGAACAGAGCGACCACCCCCTGAGAGAGACTTTCTGAATTTGTCATCTGTTTCAGAGTGGTGTCACCTGGTATTGTTCATTTTGTGTGCTGGG
>NW_005054315.1:6478992-6479724 GCF_000277835.1 Geospiza fortis
ATAACTGCAGAAGCAGAATGTTTAAACTGGATGTAAAAAGATAGTCACTGAGTGAATTTTACTCCTGTGTGAGAGACTTGTAGAATAGAACTAGATTCAGCTTGCAGACAAATACCAAAAAAAAACCAAAGAAAGAAACAGAGACAAAGAAACAACAAAAAGTGAACGTAGGTCCACATATGTACTGCCACATATAATGACACTATCATGTCTCATTAAATATTTAATAAGCTGTATAAAGAGCTAAAATCGCTTAACACATATGTCTGAATAAGGTAGAAAAAGATTTCCTCAAAACTATGTGCTCTCTTTCTAAGTAATTTTACCACCAAAATCTTCAAGTAATAGAAAGAAAAGAGCAGGGAGAAAAGAAGGGTGTTGAGACCCAAAATGTATTAACTAGATACAAGCTAAAGCAAGCTTAAACTAGAAGCAAGCTAAAATTGCTCAGAAAATTAAAGATACAAACAAAATCCAGTAAAATTTCAAAGTAAATTACTGGTTTTAACATCGTTTTTCTCCCACCCTGTACACAAGGATAAAACTGAGGATTCGCAGATTTGCTGAAAGAACAAAGATAGCCTGACTCCACAGAGAAATCCATTAAGATAGTAAACTCCAAGTTCAGATGCATTTTGTAATACTATTTCTTTTCATGATTCTTGAAAATCCCAGGATGATAAAATGTTATTTTCATTTTTGGAAAGGCTCATTTCAGGAGTTAGGTTTTTT
>NW_005054315.1:6479770-6484671 GCF_000277835.1 Geospiza fortis
CACAAAGGGGCAGAGAAACAAAAGCAAAGTGCTAGGTGACATTTTATTTCTCTCTTAGCTTAGAAGGGCTTGTTCTTGCTTTACTGGAGCTCATATTTTAGGAAGGTGTAAAAAGTAATTCAGGGCAATTTACATGATTTTGTTCAATACAAAATAAAATCTATTTAGAGAAATCTTTCTATAGACTATAGGAAGCAACAAATACTATGGGAACAGCCTATATATGAATCAAGAATCATATCTGACTGAAAATGAGACAAGAAGAGAGAGAAGAAAATAAAAGCATTCTAAATAAAATGGTTTAAATATGTAGATGATCCAGGGTCATACTACACTGACTTTGTTTTCTAGTTTAATGAGCAAAGATGTGTCAAGTAGAACTTACACCCAACATACTCAATTAAAATACTTGCATATATGTGCATGCACACATTTACACACATGCATGCACACACACTCACAGAGGAAAAATAAGCAAGGAAATTCTTTCCGATAGGCAGTTTCAAAAATACAACTGTTCTCCTGTGCTAGAAGCTATTGCCAGCCAAATAAAATATCAGTGTTCCACTAGGAAATGGTTAGTCAAACAGAAAGTGCAATGAATCTGTAGCTGATGAATATAAGGAGTTCTCCATGAAATCCCCTGTGTCAGAAATTATTATAGAGGCTTTCTGTAGTTTAGGACATTCCCAAGACTGGTTACTCAGTGTTATGTAAATGACAAATGGTTAGGGAAAAAAATTGGAACAGATGAATAAGGCATTTGGTTCGTAGGAAAAGGGATCAATATAGTTTTGACTAGAGACTTGAAGTAACTTCTTGTGTTAAAAATAGCAACACTGCAGTTCCCTTCCTGTGGCTATCATTATATCAATTTATAGACATTAAAATATGTTTCAGTAAGTGTAAAAAGTAAAAAGGTGTTCCCTTGCAGATGGACTAAATGTCACAGATATTTTGCTTTTTAGAAAGCATTATTTAGTACATGGATAACAGAATTATTACCTTTTATTTCAATAATTTTTGTTCTCTGGTATGAATGATTGCAGAAAAAAAAAAAGATGCATATTAATACTGATTCAGCAGCCTGATAGTGTTTGGTGGGAGACATCTTTAGGGCTTTTTGTGTTATCCTTTAAAGAGGCTACCAAAGACTGAATTTACAGGCCCTACACAGATGTGTATAGGGAAGGTTGAAAGAAAGTTTTTCCGTTCACCACCCACACCCCATGCAAGAACCAAATGTAAGCAGTTTCCAAAGAGCTGATGAGAACCAAAAGGAGTGCAGATCACCAGGGAGTGCTGTGTGAAATGCAGCCCCATTGCGTGCTGGGTCTGTAAAGGGAAGGAGAGATATTTTTGACATAAAGCAGTCAACTACAGTGTCTCATAACCAGGGGAAATGGAGTGGTGAATGTAGCTTAATATTCATAGAGCAAGGGAAAAGATCTGTGTACAGTAACTCCTGTCTTGGCTCACAGATCTCAAATGCCTGATCTGACCTGTGGTTCCCTGTATTCAAATGAATACTGACAAAGTCACTGCATAACCATATAAACAAAGAATAAAAATATAATAAGAATTTCAAAATTTGACCCTGGAACGCACAACTCTCTAAGTTGTATTTTCTGTTTATGGATGTATGAATAGCCCACTCACCACTGGAACATCCACATTTTTGCTTTCAGATGTTCGGCATGTCTTTCACTGGGCTCTTTTCTCAACAACATGCATGCTACTTTTAACTTCTGTTTTCTAGCCTATTTAGAGCTACTTTCTTAACCTTCAATACAGTAAATCCATTTGTATTTTATGGCTTTAACACAAGAGGGCTAGGGAACCACGTTGTTTTCAAAATACGGTTTCACTGGCTTCTTACATAGCGCTAGGATATTTCCTCTGACTTAGGTTCAATACCTCCATTTATACATGCCTCATTTTTGTTTGCTTTTCTTGCTTTATTCTTTTTTTTTCTTTTTTTCATGCTCAACTGCTGTTAAGCACCAGGTCAACTACTTTTGTGTTTTATTCACTACCCGATTCCTCCCTCTCACTTCCCCTACTCCCATCCTGAACTACTAAGTATATGGCCCTGAACAGACTGTGTTTTTTGGGTTCAGCCTAATTCACACACTGTTTTATTCTTTTGACTGCAAACTTGCTGTGGTATGGATTAGATTATCACCAGAGATGAGTGAACCAATTTGGATTAAATTAACAGAACCATTCCTTGCCTCACACAGATCTTTGTTTGAAGTTTGAAAATGTCAGCTTAATTTTTATTCACCTGCTGCTCACTTCCTGGTTTTGGTCAGGACTGGAATGCTACAATATTAGGAGAAATTATGCTCCTTTGATATTTTCAGAAGAAATGGAAAGAGGAAATTGGAGATGAAGGATGGTCTTATGGTTAAAGAAACTGAACAAGGACTCTTGAGATAAAGGTTTAATACCAGTTTATGCCACAGGCTAACTTTATGATTCCAGTCAACTGTCAGAAACTGAGAAATTGCACTACTGGATCAGATCAGTGGTCCATCTAGTCTTTTATCACCTCTCCTTGTCTCCTTGTTTCAGCTTTACAGAAATTTGCAGGTCTCTGAAATAGGCAGATATAGTATGCCTGCAAGGGAAGTTCATCCCAACACCCTATATTCTGGGGTATTCTACCCTTTCTACAATTCTTAGCTCTTTCTATATCCCAATATTTTGCTTATTTTCTTGGCTGCTGCTGAGCACAGTGTAGAGATCTTCATTGAACTGTCAAGTCTTTTTTTCTGAGTTGTTACAGCTGTTTTCTCTTGTTCTGCCCCTGTGATCAATGAGGGCTTTCTTGACACTGTCATCTTGTCTGGTCAATGCCCAGAACTGGAGGCCTTATAATTTCCCAGAACTCAGCAACTGCATGACTCAGAGCATGTGGTTATAATTGTGGCACAGTCCTTTTTCTTTCTCTGCTAGTTACAGTGCTTGAGCATGAATGATGTGTTCAAATGCTGCCTGGGATTTGAAAGGAACACTCCAACACCATTCTTTTCTCCAAACAATAGGTACTTCTATGATTGAGGTATCGTTCCCCGGCCTTTTAGACCATGGCCACTATTATCCAGGTTGTTATAACTGAACGGTTATTATAGCTCTCTAACAACTCCTGGAAAAGTGTCTGGCTGCTGCAAAATATACCTGTTAGAGTTCTCATACTCATATGAGAAGGGTTTTCTCCTTCATCTTGTTCCTAAAACCTCTGTTGATAAGCAAAGGAAGACCACGTATGTGGAACAAGGAGCCCATACCTCATTGCTTGGGGGTAAAATATCACACATCAGAAAGAAATCTCTGCTCATTTCACAATGCTCTGAAGAATTCTGTTCCACATCATCTATGATTTGCTGCCCTGTGACAACCTGATCTGTGGTGGAGGACCACTGCCGCAAGTGTAACTAAAATTACTCGACCCTTTCTTCATTCTCACTGCTTTCTCTGTAAACCATTCAGACTATTTGGACCACATTTCAATGTTACTTCTCTTGCTGAAGATTTCCCCATGCAACCATTATCAGAGTTTGAAGGAATTAGATGTTATTAATTGTCTCGAAATGAAAAAAGAGATAGTCAAGTTTTGCTTCTATGTCAGGTTCTCTTCCATCACTTTTAACTTTTCCTTATACTTGAAATGATGCCTTGGGACCTTGGTCATGGTCTGCCATTGGTATTTCTTTGACTCATAAAGGGTGTAGGGATGGAAGAAACAGTTGTAGGAACAGCTATTCTTCTGTCCCAGTGCAAGGATAGGAAAAAGGCTTGATGATATGAAGAGATGAGGCAGAGCTACCCTGGTTAGACTAGACTTTTACTGCAGCATGCCTGTTATCTTAGGTTACCTTTAAACTGCTAAAAGCAAGTTTATGTCTGCTCCTGAATTACAAGACTCCCTTTCCATGTACTGCATGGAAAGGCACTGGGCTTAAAGATGAAATTTTGCTAAGAAGTGCAAACAGATCAAGAAACTCAGATCAGCTTTCAACTCAGTAACAGAATCCAAAGGGATCTTATGCCAAGATGAAGAAGCCAAAAACTTATTTTGCCTGCCCTGAGTGCTAATGGCACAGTATCAGGGTGTTACAACTAGCCTCATCCTGGCTGTACAGTGCTTGAAAGGGAGAACTGAAATCCTGTCATGCTTTTCTGTGGGTGGGACTCACAAGTAGACACTGTCCAGTTTCCCAGAGCTCAGCCATTCTGTGAGTCACCACATACTGCTGTAATTGTGGCTGTCAAGCCTCTCAGACTCTTCCTACACAGTTCTGGAGGCCAGCTTATCTGCCCAAACAGTGCATGAAAGAAACATAGCAGAGACACTTTTTGTCTTAGAAGAGCACGTCAGGCACAGATAGAATCTAAGCACAAATGGTTGCCATTAGTAATATGTTGATACTGCAGCCATGTTGTGATTGTAAGGAAGCGTGAGAAGGAACATGCTTGCATTAGTAAAGGTGATGAATCAAGGGCCATTTGGGGTCATTTGCAAGAGCCCCAAATGTCACAGAACAGGTGATGAGCCTGATGTCAGCACACAATAAATGACAGCCACAGGATGGCTTGCAGTACTGTCAAGGGTTGCTCAAGACTTCTAGCAAACACTAAAGGTTAAAAGGTCTTAAGATTCAATTCCACTTTCTCCAGTGCATGCAAAAATTAATTTTCCTCATATGTTTTGTAGTTTAGAAACCTGATATGTAACTCATGCTGAACCTAGTCTCTGTCTTCCCCACTTAGGAGGTTTCTTTCTCATTAATTATTTGTGCTATTACAGCTTTACCTCTGCATTTTTTTGAGATTCCTAGGGATTTTTTCCCCATCCATATCTCTGTAGCAGGTGCAGCAGGAACTGCTGCAGGAAT
>NW_005054315.1:6484681-6499354 GCF_000277835.1 Geospiza fortis
GGACCCTTCCTTCATCTCATTTTTCAGGAAGGAGGAAAGATGATCATAACTCTTTTCTTGCTCATGGAAAGGAATAGAGGACTGAATTCTGAGGTGCTACATTCATTTAATTCTTTTTCTGGTCTTAATTTGTTGCTTCCGTCCTTTGAGAATAATATCAGTTCCCTAAAAGAAAGGGGATGGGGGAAACCTGGTTTCTTTGAGGACCACTACTTTGAATGCTTTGGTGTTGGAGCAGGAGGAAGTGAATGAGGCTGATGGACAGGGAAGCACAGAATTTTTGAGGATGTAAGGGCTTTTTAAATCATCAACAGTATAATTTGAACAATACTCACCCAGGAAAGAAACAAATCACTTAGAAAAGTGAGGCAGGGAGACTGATAACTAGGTAACTTTGGGCCGTTCTAGAGCAGAAAGAGGGTTAAATCTTAGGAGAAAAAAAGTCCCATGCACATTCTCTCTATTCCTTTTAAAAACCAAAAATAATCCAGTGGGAAGGCAGATAACTAATCAGTACCACTGCCCATCAAATATCTCCAAAAACAGTAAACACCAGCTGTAGCTCAGTTAAAACTGACAGCTCATGAAGGACAAACTTTAGCTCAGAGCTGAATTTCTAGTAAGGGCCCTTTAAATTATTTTAAAGTAATTTTAATTGCAGAAATCAAAATGTTAAGTAACACAGAAAATAGCAGGAAAGGAATGAATACATTACAAGGAATAATCTAGTATTCTTTACTATTGAACTCCATAGTTCAAAGATAGGTAATCCTTTCACAGCTATGAAACCATTCTGTATGCATAAAAGACATTTAAAAAGGGGTCCAAAGTAAAAATTTGGATGCAGTTTAAAGAACCCATGAGACTAGGGAAGCCCCCAGGTACCACAAAGACTTTTCTTTTTCTTGTACTCTCTTCTTCTATGAATAAATGAAAGAATGAACATTTCTTTTCATTCTTTTCTCTGTCACAGAAGCTCAGGTCTTATACCCTAACCTTTCCAGCTGCCACCTTGTATGCTATACAAGTGTTGTCTTCTCTTCTTATTCCTCTGTCTGAAATCATAAAGGGTGGCCTTGTTTTCCTTGTGCCTTGAAATATGGCTTATGGTCCCGTTGTGCTCTACCTACTCTTCTCCTTTTTCTCATATGGCTTTCCTGACACTAGCAAACCCTTCGATCAAAAAGCCAACCAGATGGGTAGCTAACTATATACTGGGAGAGAATGTGAAGGTTCTGAAATTTCACATGTCGGAATGAGTTAAAAGAACTATCAGATCCTTCTGCCTTGCATCAGAATACAGAAGCAGATGCTGAAATGTTAGTAATTGAACAGCTTTTTAAAAGACAGGGGAAAAAAAATCAGTGGAATGAGTTAATTAGATAATGAAGGGGATAGATTTAGTAATTAATTCAGGTTACATAAAGCATTTGAGAATACTGTGTGGAAAACTCATTGAGAAAGGTCCATGAGGGGCTTGAATGTTCTCCCCCTCCTTCTCCTGACATTTCTGCCTCTTTAATGTGAAATCGTTTCTGAAAAATGCTCCCAAAATTTTTGATAGAACTCAATATGTAGTCATCAGTGAGTACAGAATTTTTTCCTGCTTCTGAACAAATGTTTAAGCCATTTGCTTTGGCAAGAAGGGTGAAAGATCTTGTATTAGATATGTGCAGATTAAGCTTCTTGATAAGAATTCTGCCGTGGGAATACACCTGGGGATCGGTGCCAGAAAAGAGGATGTATTTCTGTTACAGATGAAAAGGGTGCACAAATCTTACATGCACACATGCTAGCCAAGATGGAGTGTTTTTTATCTCACATAATACTAATTACTTTTAGTTAAACTGCTGTCATATATATCCATTTTATCTTTCATAGGATGACCTAAATTGTTAACAAGCAGGATCCAAACTTTTAATGGACTAGAATTGGGTCTGCAAAAAGATGGTAGAATCTGAATACTTATCAGCTGATGTCACCATACAGCAAACTTCCCAGAAGGTGAGACCAAACAGTCTCTGGAGATCCAACATTAGCAGGTCCATAACTGCATATGACAGCTACACTGCTTAATGGAATTGTTGATGTTGGAAAGGACCTCTAGGATCATTCAGTCCAACTTAGTAAACCCAGAACAGCCAAGTCCACCACTAAACCATGTCCCACAGTGCCACATTCACATTTCTTGAACACGTTCCAGGCATGGTGACTCAAACACTTCCCTTGACATGCTGTTCCAAAGCCTGAAAACCCTTTTCATGAACAAATTATTCCTAATTCTCAGTCTAAATCTCCTCTGCCATAGGATGAGTCCATTTCCTTTCATCTTGGTGCTTATCACTAAGGATAAGAAGTCAAACCCTATCTGTCTGTAACTTCCTTTCAAGTAGTTGTAGAGAGCAATAAGGTCCCATCTCAGACTTCTTTCCTCCAGGGTAAACAACCTCAGCTCCCTCAACCTCTCCTCACAGGACTTGTGCTCCAGACCCTGCACCAGCTCTGTTGCCCTTCTCTGGACATGCTGCAGTACCTCAGTGTGTTTGGGGTAGTGAGGGTCACAAATCTGAGCACAGGATTTGAGGTGTGGCATCACCATTGCCGAGTACAGAGGGACAATCATACCCTCATCCTGATGACCACACTATTTTCAACACAGGCCAGGATTCCAGTGGCTTTTGTCCACGTGGGCTGGCTCATGTTCAGTGGCTGAAAACCAGCACTTTCAGGTCCTTTTCCAACAGGCATCTTTCCAGTCACTCTGTCCCAAGGCTGTAGCACAGCCTGGGGTTGTTGTGACCCAAGTAAAGGGTCCAGCACTTGGCCTTCTTGAACCTCATGTAGTAGCCCAACAATCCAGCTTGTCTGGATCCCTCTGCAGAGCCTTCCTGCTCTCTTGCAGATCAACGGTCCTACCCAGCTTGAAGTCATCTGCAAACTGACTGAGGGTGCACTCAATCCCCTCTCCCAGATCATTGCTAAAGGTATTAAACAGGACTGGCCTCAAAACTGAGCCCTAAGGTACACCACTAGTGACCAGCTGCCATCTGATCCAATGGGGAAGCTTCCCTCACCATCTGCGTCATGTAGTTCCCTTCCACACACTCCAGGAACCTCATAGAATGCCTCCTCTCTACTGTGTGGCATTCCCGGCAGATATCTGTGAAATTGAAGTGCCTCATGAGAAGAATTAGCAATTGTGAGACCTTCTTATAGAATATTTTTTCTGTCTTTTCAGTCTTCTTGGGCAGTCTATAATAGACTTCCTCCAGGGTATCCGTCGTGTTTGGCTTTCCTTTGATTCTTACCCACAAACACTCAATCCTGTCATCACCGTCATCTAGCTCTAAACAGTCCTAACACTCTTTAACACACAGGACTACTCCACAACCTCCCGTTCCTTGCCTGTCCCTTCTGAACAGTTTACAGTCATCCATTTCAGCATTCCAGTTGTGCAACTCTTCTTCTGTATCACAGTGATGGCAACTGTGTAATGGTTTTCCTGCTATGCAATCGCTTGCAGCTCCTTGTGTTTGTGTGCTCTCCTCTGTGAATTTGTGTAGATGTGCTTCACTTAGGTTATCAATCCTGCTGCCGTTTTGGTTGGAGAACCTCCTATTCCTGCACAACCATTATCAGGTTCTTCTGTGGTTTTGAACACTTCAATAAACCTTGCACCCTTACTGCTGCACCAAGAACCCTATACTTTTTAGAAGAGCAGAACCGAAAGTTCAGACATTCAGAGATTACAAGGAATAATGAAGGGACTCTGTAGGAGAAGCCTACCACATTATCTTCAAACAATAGAGTCTAAATCCACAAAAGATTTTATACAAGATTTAAGTGTTTTAGAGCAATTTTGGGTATTCATATAGGTACAGTCCCCTGAAGTTTCCAGGTGTCATTGTTTTCATTAGGTCAGTTCTGGAGAATGTTAATGACTGAATGTCTCCTATCTTAACAGCACCGAGAATCCTGGCAAGCACATCATTCTAGGGTTTGATTAGGCTTGAGCTTTTATATCTGCTTAAATGGGATGCCTAGTCATGTCAAAACAGGAACATTGAAATAGAAGCTGCACAGAACCAGCTAGAGAATTCAGAGGGTCTAGGTGCCTCTGCACATCAGAGGAAAGGATGCCCAACCAGAGCACTTGATGCTCATTTAGTTTTTTCCTCTTCTGACCTTGTGGCTATCAGGGGATCTCCTCCTTAGGAAGTTACAAATATCATGCAATAATTAACTTTGCAAGCATCCTAGAATCATATAGCTGTAGAATCATTAATTTTGGAAAAGGCCTCTAAGATTACTGAGGCCAACCATTATCTCGATCTCTTCTGTCACAGCTGTTTTAAAGATATTTAAGTATTCCCTGGATCAAAAAGAAAGAGGCTGATGCTTTAACACAGTAGCTAGAGCATTTATGTCCTTGGACACTCAACACATCACTTCCCCTCACGTGACCGACTTAATAATGAGACAAGTGAGTTCAGATTCTTATTCTAGAATTTGGTTATTTCAAGTGTCCAGACTCCTGTGTGGGAGCTTAAACCACTACCCTCAGCAAAATGAGGCAGGAATGGCACCACCATCAAAACATTAGGTAAAAAAATCCCATTAACTGTTGACATGTTTCCAGATTACACTGCCTTAATAGACGTGTGTGTTGCCCTGTAAAAAGAGACACTAATCTTGTATTCCATGAAAGAGGATAGGCAGATTTTTAAAATGCCTCTCTCTTCTACTGACCAGCATAGGCTATTCCCTGATTAGCATGTCTGCTTTGCAGATCCCATATGTAGAAACCTCTTCCTTTTACAAAAGTTAAATGGCATCTTTACTGTTACTTTGGAGCATATTAAATTGATTTGCAGAATATACTCCAAAAATGAGAGAGAAATATTTGAAAACAGCTGATTATAACATATTTCATTACACAGGACCCTGCATACTAGTATGTGTTAGAAAAGTGACCACTGACTATGGGGTGAGATGTAGAAGTCCACTGAATGCATATACATTAAATCCATAGTAACAGGGATATATCAGTTCATGTAATTGAAACAAGCAAACATAATGTGACACCAGGATATCTGAACTAATTTTTTACATTTGTACAAGTAGGAGCCCTTTGAAGTTGTCAGTCACCACAAAGTATTGGTGAAGGTTACCTCCACATAATGTGTGCATCATAAAGTTAAATATTCTATTTGTGCAGAAACAACTGGTTAAGAAACAAATTTTATCTTGTATGATAAATCAGTTCTTCAAAATCACATTCTTTTGTATGAATCTCAAAGCAGGAGCTTTAAAATTCAGATACCACACAGATGCCAAGAAACCAAAGAAAGCCATTCTTCATAGGACATCACTGTGATAATGACCAAAACAGTGGCAGCAAAACTATTACAGATGAGCTGCACTGAATGTGATATGAGTTAAATATCTGAAGTACAATTCATCAACAATGCATAAATAAGTAGGGATAGACAAAGAGTAAAGTAAAAAATATATACTTTGTTCTAGCAAAGCATTTAGTAACTTTCCATAACCTATTTCATTTTTCCACTTATTTTTTGAGCCAAATATTCAAGACTTAGTTGAAACTGAAGATAATGTTAACACTTTGTCAAGCATTTGAATCTCTTCCAGTATATTGTAGTATAATCCGCTGTCCACAAACATCCCCTTCATTATTGCCTAATTACATGCAAATTTCATAAAATGAATGAGTTTTAAGTACTTGTCAATCTGTCATCCTAGGAACCACTGAAACATTTTGACTGCTAGATAAATAATCAGCAATAATCACACTATGCAAATTTGATATTTTCTGTACAATTATCTGAAACCATAAATAACTGGACACAAAGACATTTGGCATTCTCTCAGAAAGACTTGACCTACAAGCTTTTTTATTCCAAACAAACATGCCAGCAGAATTTTTAAATTTCTGCCTAGCTAAATGTGACCAGTAGAAAAAATTATAAACATTTAGTGTATTAATATTTTATTACAACCTGGGAAATGTTTCTATCTTTTGCTTTATTAGGAAAAAAAAAGATTAACAGCATGGTTTTTTTCTCAATTATTCTTACTTCCACAATTTTATTTCTTTAGTTATTTGCTTTTCATCTGCAATTATCAAAACATGTTTTGGTTTTTGCTTAATATTTTTCAAGTAATAAGCAAATGAAATGTTATGTATTGTTGACTTTTAATATTCCTCCCCTCTGTACTTGTTGTAGATCTTCTATAGTGTTCCCTACAATGATTCATTTTGACATTTCCAATGCACTGCAGGCACTTCAGCAGAACCAGTACCAGGAGGCTAATTATCAGGATTACAGACAAGCTCAGAAATACAGAAACAGTGAATGCAGGTGAAATTGTGGCGTCCGAAACTACTTTTGTTTCCTGTGTTCTCTGGGGCTTTCATATGTATGTCTGTGTGCATATATGTACATATGCAGCTGGTTGTGTGTATTTTGAGTGTGTTTTAAACCCTTAAATGTTGGCTCAGAATCTGATGTTTTCCTATAAACAGTAATATAGCTCTCGAGAACACAAACAAATAAGAAAGAGGTTTTTCATTTTACTAGCTTCCAATAAACTACCGAGTTTATCCTGAGATAAATATTTCCACTAATGTTTATCACTGAAACAGCACAAAGGGTAGATCATAGGAAGATATTAATTTATAAATGAATGCATATTAATTAAAGTTGCATCATTTTATGAAAGAATACTTAGTTCTGACCTATTTGTCACTGAAGCGCAGGAATCTGCACAATGATAGCATAAAATATATTACATAGGGCTTAATCTCATCCTTTTGTTCTTTAAACTTTCCACAGCTAAGACATTTGTTTATACAGAATTATTTATTGGATGAATTTCAGCAATTTTGAGATCTCAAACCATCTTTGGATAGGGGCTAGTTTCACTAACACACATACAGGAAATAAAAATAATCAAAGATTTATACTAAACAGCAGATACTTGTCAAAATGAATCTTGAAATTACACAATTAATGTGACTACAGGAATTTTGGATTTTTTAAAAATTAGAATGTAAATTACAAAACACTGATGGGTGAACATTCATGCTATACTACTTGCATTCTGCACATCAAAAATTATGAAGACTTCAAGTTATTGACCTATTAAAGGAATCATGTTTTGCTGCAGAAATATGAGAACTATTTAGAATAATGAACAAGTGTGGGGATATCACAATTTACTCATGAATCATTTGTGAACTGCAAAAAACATACTGAAAATCATCAGGTGTATGATGCTTTCTGAAGTATTTACTTACCTACAGAGAAGCATGCCAGTGTTAATAGATCAATGGTTTATTTTTCAATATCTGATTATATATTTCAAGAGGGCCTTTTTACATATTTCCTTGCCACAGGTAAGAAATTAACAGAAAAATTATCTGAATACAAGAATCAGCATCTCGCTTTTTATGGGCAGATTGCCTTTTAAGAAGTGACTAGGTAATGATAATCTTTAGATAATGATAGTCTTTATTTATACTTCACACCAAACTTTGGCAAATATGTAATGGTAGTGTAACTTTCTGTATACAGGTTCAAAATGACCTCTCTGAAACTCTTTTTCTTATCAGTGATCTTAATGGAATTATATTCTATCATCTTAGCTACTTGGTATTCAAATATTTGAATTCAACAGAGGCACACTGAAATGTGCAGTTGCAAATTGTTTCAAGACTTCCAGAACCAAAAACAAGCCCAGCCAATAAATGTGTACCTGCTGGATAAGAAAATATGAAATGTGTGTAAGGCTGTACTTTCCCAAAACCTGATAACATAAGCAGGAACCAAAATCGTATTTGCATTGTGATTACTTAAAGATTGTACAAACAGAGTGGTCCACTCAGCATCCTTTAAATTGTGATTGGTCTGGATTCCCTAATGGCAAAATATATTAGGATTCTGGATCCAAAACATTTTTGTCAATAAAGTCTCTTGTGCCTATTACACGTTCCTTTTCTTCATTTCTGTGTATCTGCTTTACATATTCTGTATGATTAAAATAAAGATGATTATTTCAAAAGTAGGTTATAGAGTACTGGAACTATTGTCATTAGCTGACTAGAAGAATGGCCATCATGTAAAAACAGGGGAAAATGCACACAGATAAAGATGAGTGAGCCACAAAAGACAGATGAATGAATTAATTATTTTCAACAGTATAAACATAACAGGAAAGAGTTTTCTCTTTTAAAAATTCCTTCACTGAAAAGGATGTGCTGTTTTTGATGAGGTTAGAAGTTTATTTTGGGAGTAAAGAAGCATTAACAATGGCTACTTATTGCCAAAGAAGTGCCAAGTCTTACCTACAGCAATGACTCTCACTGATGATGTAACAAAACTTAGTATTCAAAATATATGCATGTTAATTTGATGTCACACAATAAAAAAGTGCAAAATTGATGGAGAGATGATTATATATGAGTATAGAAGTTATACCGTGTCCAAATTACACCCCCAAATGTATGCTTCAAATTTCATTGTAGGTCACTGATAGTGAGTCTGACAGCAATCCTTCCTTCCTTCCTTCCTTCCTTCCTTCCTTCCTTCCTTCCTTCCTTCCTTCCTTCCTTCCTTCCTTCCTTCCTTCCTTCCTTCCTTCCTTCCTTCCTTCCTTCCTTCCTTCCTTCCTTCCTTCCTTCCTTCCGCCACTTCCTTCCGCCACTTCCTTCCGCCACTTCCTTCCGCCACTTCCTTCCGCCACTTCCTTCCGCCACTTCCTTCCGCCACTTCCTTCCGCCACTTCCTTCCTTCCTTCCTTCCTCCCTCCCTCCCTCCCTTCCGCCCCACTTCCGCCGCTTCCGCCACTTCCGCCACTTCCGCCACTTCCTTCCGCCACTTCCTTCCTCCATTTTTAGCACCTCTTATTCCCCAATATAGGCTGAGTGAAACCAGTTAAAGTGACTGCATTATCAATACCAATTTGACTTCTCTGACTATGTGAGCACCAAGCTAATAACACTCACAGGGCTGAACTTGATTCCTTTTGTTGAGAGTATGTAAAGAATTTAGGAGTTCAATTTGCCAAACTTGGTGACTGGAGAGAAGTGAGAGAACAGGAAAATTTTAATAAACTCCTATTGCAAAAAGTTTCTGAAATTTAATTTTTGAAAACTAATTTTTCTTATTGAACGAATTTTTTGCCAGAAAAAATCTTCTCATCCCTTGCACCATAACCCGAGTATACCTGTCAGCTTGTGGTAAAAATGTCTTTTACCTTTAAGACTGCTTTGTCTGGCTATTTCTGACTGATGCCACTAAGTGAAGATATATTGGTCATGCCTTGCACCCCGAACAGAATATATTATTGACTGCTGTGTTGGTAGCTGCACTGATCCTCTCCAAACTGTGGACGGGATCTAAATCTAAAAGGTAATAAGTAATGTAAAAGTTTGAATTTTAAGGTGTTCTCATTCAATCACTGCAAAAATTTTAGGAATCAGTTTTGATATTTTTGCTTTAAATATAGTCCTCACAGCAACAATTAACTGTAGCATGCATATCCTGTTCAGCTTATGAATTCCCCAATTGCTCCTGTGAGGAATACTTGCTTGTACACATGTAAGTAGATATTTAAGAAGCTCTTCTGAATCACTCTACTGTGATAAGATGCTTCAAGAAAAGCCTTGTGTTGAAGAAGAATCACATGCAATCCTAAGAAATGCAGCATATACATAGGAAAAATATGAAAAAAGGAAATTAGTTCCCTGTAGAAGTAACAGAGGCTTATGGTCAAACTAGAGTATTATGATTTCTTCTCCTCTTCCTTACATATACACTATTTTCTCCATCTGGATGAAAACACTGAACAAAATATAGCTGAGGAAATCTAAAAATGACACCCATTGGACTGTGACAGATTTCTCAAATAAAGGAAGGAGAAGAAATCTCATGAAGTCCACCTCACTCCACTTGACCAAGAATACTAGGTCAAGTTCACCTCCAGTTTTAAAAGGGGAACAAAGGCATAAAAAGACTTAAAAATGAGAAATCATATTAAAAATTATCTTCAATAAAAAGTCCACAACCAGAAACAAAGCAAAAATTAAAGTCAGTTTCTTATGGTCCAAGAGTGAAGGTAAAATCAGATAAGGGCTAATTTCCAAATACTTTTTATGATCTTGTTCTGGTGTCAGCATTATATCCAAATTAGTTTTGACTTTGCTAAAGCTAACATTTTGTGTATTGCAAACTATAGCAGCAAACAACCCATCACACAAATGTACAGTCAGCTAATGTGGCAATTCTCATATATCTTTTGATGCAAACACTAAAATTCTACAGAGTTTTTTTTCCTACCAGATTTAATTCCTTCTTCTAAGATCCCTCAGGCCTTCCCTACCTTGTAGTTTTTTCGGTGGCCTTTAGGTGTTCTGTCTACACAAAACTATGAAGGATCTAATCATTGAGTAGAATCAGTGCTGGTTATTGGTTTTTTTATTTTTTAAACTTTTTAAAATGAATTTAAATGAAAAATAAATGCACAGATTCTTTAACAAAACTTGAAATATGGAGATACTTATTACCAAAACAAAATAGCCTAAGTGAATTTAATGTGTTTAGAAACAAAATCTCAGCCAATAACTTAATAGGGCTCTTTAATAATCATTATCCCCGCTTCAATTCTTTATTTGTTCTAAACTGAGTAGCCCAAATATTTTCTGTACTGTTAGTATTTTATGTTGTGTGAGACTTCTAGTAGATGACAGAGGGAAAATGGCTGGCAAAATGGAAGCACCAGGAGAGCCACAGTCTGGAGAGAAAGGGGGAGGTGTGATCCATATCCATCAGAATTTGTATTGCTCGATTACATCTTGAAATAAACTTCACATAATAAGGCAAAAATCCTTTCTTCATAGCTAAAAAAAAAAAAAATCAGCAAATTCTACATTTTCTTTCAAATGCCTATTTTGGTGAAGTTTCATGTTTAGTTAAGGAATTTTTTCACCAGAAATCTTTCAAATGATTGTGATATTATATATGAAATGGACCATGCCTTTAAAAAAAACCCCAACAACTACACTTGTAAAATTCAAGAATTTAAACTGGCAACATTTCCAGAACCAAGCCAGTCATTTCAGTAAGATAACTTATTTTGGTCAGCTAAAATTTTTCAGTATGGTGCAGTGAACACCTGCTGCAGTTCACTCACTTCTTCTGCACTGACTATTTCTTGTTCATCCTTCAGTATTGCAAGCAAATACAGATGCTAACAATGCATGAAAAATCCTGATTTCCAATCTGCTACTCCCTGCCTTAAGAAAATATTGTTTTGCTTGGAAAGAAACGTGGTGGGGAAATCACATCCTGAGCTGCAGGCTTATATGGAGGCATTCATACGTACTTGTGTGAGAGGTGCAGCACAGCCCCTCAACACTTAAGAGCTGTGAGGAAATAAAGGCACTCAGTATGAACACGGTCTTCAGAAAACTTCATCATAATCTAACAAGCCTGACCCTTTTTTCTCTCCATTCATTCATTTTCCTCTGAACTGGATTTCAGGCAGTTTTCTGAAAACTTGGAAATAATAGGCTTTTTCTTAGCAGAAATACTGTAAATAATCTGGTCAACAAATCATTATAGCTGAAATTTGCAAAATATTGCAGAGTGAAGTAAGACAGCTGTCCTTGAAGTGTTTTCAGCCCAACTGGTTTTATGCTAAAAGAAGTCAATGGCATGGTCACAGCAGTTTAAAATAAAGTTTTCTGGGAAATTTGAAACAATTTTAATCATATACTTTCCTTCAGCTCCTTGTCATAGTTATGAGTGCCACTACATGCACAGTGTTTTAATCTCTGTGGTCTCAAAGCATCATATTTTACAGGCTAACTATTTTATAAAAGGAAAATAATATGCTTTAAAAAAATCAACAATCCATTGAAGTATGTAAATTAACCAACTTTTCCTCTTTTGTTTTGGTGTTACATGCATTTTTTTACAATGCTGTCATTGTTACTCAATTTTGAAGGTCAGTCTTTTTTGACACTAGTTAGCCTGTGGAGGTAAGTGATATTTAAAGTATAATTCTGTCCATCAGCTTTTCAGAGTGCCAGTATCTTAACATGAATTGCTGTGCTTTTATCAGCTGGGATATGGATAGTCCCATTAAGTTATCACAGCATTAGACTCCTCAGGAAGCTTTCCCCATCAGTTAAAATTCTTGAAGGAATTTATTTATTAAAAGCATTACATGTGATGATAATTCTTAGCTAAGGTACTTGTATATTGCGTGAACTAAACTATGCCTCAGGTTTTGTGGCCTTTATTAGTCATTATGCACCTGCACCTCTTTCTTCTATGCCTTTTCTGCCTTCTGTCAGGAAGCAAGATGACAGACACGATGTGCTACTGCCAAATGTTCAAGTGATAGAGATTTACCAACAGAAATTCTGGCCTAGTGACCTCCTACATTGAACTATTGATTCAGAGCAAGTAATTGGGTTTCAAGAACTTTTCAATTGGTTCTGAACAATTTTTTAGAGGGCAGGGGCAGAGGCAGTGGAAGAGTGATGACATCTGAGGACAGTAACAGTGTGGCTCCTTTCCTCTGACATGTCCTTTCCTCACTGAAGCTGGTGAATGGTTACCATCACTGGGGCCATTCACTGGGATTCAGTACTTTATTTAATGCATTGGGTGACTGCTGCAGTCAAAGTTTTGTGATCTTGATGGATAACCCTTTTTGTTCACATTTAAGTTTTGATTAAATTTTTCATCAATGATTCAATTTTTGTTTAACCAGTTCACCTTTTGCACCAGTGATTTCCCCTGGCTAGCTCTACTCTTGACAGATTGGGTAGACTTGTTTTGTTGCTACTATTGAGGAATACGTTAGGACTTATGGTGGAAGTCTTGGCTAAAAATCATTGCTGAAATAACTGGGTTGTGATAAGTTGCAGCCTGAACCTTCTCCTGAGCCTTCTCCTGAACCTTACCTCCCACACTGAGGTAAGATACTGGGCCTATGTGTTAGATCTTGCCCAGCTCTAAACACTAGACATCTTTGCACTGAGATCATAACCTTAATAACAGAAAATAATAGTGAAAATACATGAAAACACTGTCTCTGTCCCATGGCTTATATTCAGTTAATTATTTACCCATTGTTTTTCAGTTAATCATTGAGAGATTTTAGTAGGATAAAAGCACTGTTACTAGAAATGTAACTAGAAATGTCTGGAATATTATTCACTAAAAGGCAGGAAAAATTGTTAACTTATTGTACTAATTTACATAATTTATAATTTATAAAAAGTCAAAGGAGTATTAATGGCACACACACAAAAAATTCTAAAATTTGTATATGACTATATGATTCTAAATCAAATAAAAAATTCATTTTCTCTAAATGTAAAAAAACTAGTGTCTCAAAAACATAAAACAGATTTGCAGTCAATATTTTACATCAATGACCAGGCTGCCTTTTCAATTGAACAGAATATAAAGATGTCCCTACAAGGCTTGTGACTTGGTCTCCTTAATCAAAATGTTCATTTCTGATTCATAACACAACCAATCAGTGTGATTTTGAAATTCATGTGGGCCAAAACACTTAAAGATTTTTCTCAGAATAGGGTACTAAAATGGATGCAGTCTACCAACAAATGAAAAATAAACTGATTCCTAGTTGAAGCATATGATATTTAAGAATATATGGCTTCCTTTCAGACCTCAGGTCATTGTTGAACTCCCCTGACCGTCGGTGTTGCACCACCTTTCTTTCCCTCACATAAATTACTGCTTTTCCGTTTAAAAAATCACAACAGAAAGCCTGCCTTTCTCTTCACTCTCGACCTTCAGTATCAAAAACAGTGTCCTGTTACTAGAAAGATACACTAACCTCACCTCCCACAGTCAATAATTAAACAATACATTTTTATTTTTTGGCGCTGGTAATAGGGAAGGTCGTCGCAGATTTCATAAGCTAATTAAAGCTCATAGTACATCTTTCACACAGCTTCCCTTCAAAAGTGATCTAAACACTGTTCCTTGCTGCTAAACCTGTGGGATTTTTCTACTGGAATGGCAGATGAGTTATGTTATCAATCACACAAGGCTCTATTAATTTTATCACAACTCCAATGGCTGTTGACATTAAATGGCAAAAATTTGGCCATTGTGGTCCCTGAGGTAGTGCATCTTCACATCTTTTCAAATGGTAATTATATTTTTGACCTTAAAAAAAGGACTGTTTTTATCCCCAGCAAGCCCCCTTTCCCTCCTTCCTGATAGCAGAAGCATTTTCACAGGGCCATTGCTCTACCTACACTGTTTGGCTAGTGGGATTTTTCTCTTTTTTTTTTTTCTTTTGTTTAATATAAAACAAAAGCATCTTTATAAGATTTCAATAGCTATATAGGGGAAGGGTTGCTACACAGTAGTGCTGACGTTAGCTTTCACTGAGATGAAGAGAAGAGATCGCTTGATGATGAAGACATTTCAAGGACGCCACTGGTATGGAATAGCTTTCTCTCTGGGTCAGTCAGTGTTTCAGATTGCTTAATTACTGCAAATTCACGCAGGTAACTGTGATGAACACATGGAAAGCCATTAGGAGGTCTCATCTATTGTTTAACTTTGGAGAGAAAAAAAAATAGTTGAAATAGGGAAA
>NW_005054315.1:6499364-6511899 GCF_000277835.1 Geospiza fortis
CTTTTCATAGGATATCACTACCTGGCTGTCACTGGGAAATGTCTAAACCAGTTTTTGTCATCTCCACATTAATATTAGGCATATGATTATTTAAAAATCTTGGTTGTGCCAAGGTCGTCTGAATTAAAACAGCAGTTTTGTGTCTTTTTGCATAAAATAGATATTTTGTACTCTATTTGGATTTACTTGTAGTTCTCCTTACAATACCTTTTTTAAAATGTTAGTCTCTCCTCTGTGTCTTTGCATTTAACCAGAAATTAAAGTACTTTTATCCTGAAAAAAAACCCGACCCTGCACAAGCAGAATGCAGTGCATTCTTTACTATTTAAGATGACAGGTGTTTATTGCACCCAAACATAGCTTCATGTTCTCAAAAAAAAGTGTGAATATACGGGATTTTTGTGCCAAATTTTCCCTCAGCTTTTAAACAGAAATTCAATTGAAGTCAGGGATCTAAGGGCAGAATTCAGCCCTTTCATATAAGGGCAGTGGGTGATGAGTATAAGAGAGAGAAAAAAGAAACCTAATATATATGAGCATGATGAAGATCAGAAGGCATTGATTCACAGACTGTCTTTATTATAAAATTAGTATCAGAATCCAGACTGGCCATTCCTTCTCAGTTTCCCTCACAGAGGCACCGCTATTTAGACAAAAGCATCTCAGTTTCACTGACTATGGGCTTGCAAGGACTCTGGAGCTATAAAGTGGAACGGACAATTTCACTCTTTTCTGAAAAGTCATGAAAGTACACAGAGAAAATAGTGGCTTGTTTGGGGATGATTCTAAAATTGCTCTGTTTCTAATGATAAAACCATGATTAGGATATTTTCTAGCCCATGCTATGGAGATGATTGGGTCAGAGAACCATGATCCTGCCTTTTCAGCACATGTAATTGGATTAATGATTGCAGGTCCAGAAAATGGATGTCAAGTAACAGGAAAGCAATAATGTCTTCTCACAAAACTGGCAACTGTAGCAATCATCAGGAAAGTTAGATCCTGGTTTTACAGGGGTTTGGATGCAGTGCATCCATGTAGAACGTTCTCATGATAAAAAGTCTACTCTTATCAAAAGCTGCTGCAGCAAGTATTTGTGACTGCAGTGTTACTTCTTCCACAGTGATGCACTGTAAGTTTGCAACTATGATATTCAATAAGAACTTACCATATATATACAGATATATATATATATGTATGAAACAATGGATTCCACAATAAAAAAACCAAAACCAAAAAAAACAAGACAAAAAAAAAAATCAAACACCAAATCCAAAACCCATATATTTTTATTTCTATCCAGGCTCTACTATAAGTATTTGATGGAAACTTTTAAAATACATACAAAACATAACGGGTTTTATATTGGACTACATACCAACCATTGAAATAAATCTTGCATCAGTAATTTCCAAGACTTCAAAAGATAGCAGAGGCAAATTCATACAGTGGGTAAAGCACTAGGATGTTGTTTCAAGAGACTTGACTTTCAGTGCCTTGTTAGTTTACTTTACTCAGAGGCATTTAAGCTAGCTCTTCACTTGCCTTTGGTTCCCTCATCCATGCAATATGGCAATGATACTTGGCTTTTTTCCTAAAGCAATCAGAGATCTTGGAAGGTGAAGAAACTTGTATGGACAGTATTCTATTATTCTAGATATACACTCATCTGACACATGACACCATTGGCGCTTAAACTTCCATTTATAAGGATCCTTTTCACAAATGTACAGCCATCCTTTCTCTACTCTGATTGTTGTAATGTGATGAGGGGAAAAAGTGTTCCTTACAGTAAAGAGAGTCCAATACGAAATAATAGTGAAACAGAATTTAGCTATAATTGCATGATTAAGAGTCAAAAGGCTTTTTTGTTTTCCCCCCTAGGAAATTGTTTTGTGTCTCTCTTAAGCATGTAGAATATCATCAGCCTAAGAAGATTCTTACTGTATTCTATTTATGAATTATAACATCATTAGCAGCCAGTCAGCAGGGCTGATAGGGCACAGTAAGCTTACATCTTTCAAACTGACCACAACTGTCTATATTTTGGCACTTAAAGATTGTTTTTTGGTTTGTGTACTCTAGCACTTCCCTTGGAATAAAAACATTTATTCAATGTATTCTGCAGATGCCTTGAATTCTTTATTATCTGGTTTTAAAGGTATAATTTTGCCTGTGAAACACTAAATAGTCTTGTTCTACTTATTCTTTCCTAGGAATTCCAACACCTATTAGTGCATACCAATAACTAATTGCATGACAAATTTCATTAATTTGATCTTAAACCTACAGATGAATTATACAAAGGAAAATAACCATTCAAAACAGATAAAATTTTATTATTCCTATATTCATATAATTAAAAAAGAACAACACCAAAAAAATCCCAGAAAACAACAAAAAACAATTTATTTTTCTTTAAATTGTCAACTTCTAGCCCCAAGCACATTTTTTATTACTAGTGCACAATCCTATAAAAATAGAGCTTTATAAATGAAAACATTGACAGACCCTTAGCGATAGTGGCACTACAGGGAATAGCTATAAACAACATTTTTATTCCTCAAGCATACCTTACCCTTGAAAGTTTACACTAATTACCTGTAGTTTTGTTAATGTTTTAAGCTGCCCTTCATCTCTCCCATCCAGACACACCACTCAGCTTCCTCAACAGATATATTCAACAGCTTCTGTTCACACCTGACATCAATTTCCTTTGATGTTCACAGTCTAAATGAGAATGCTACAGCAAGCTGTATTTGTGAAGTATACAGGATGCCTTTAAAATGATGGCAGGTATTTTCCTCATTAAAGCAGCCATAACAGATAGTTAGATATGATGCTGTCCCTCACCTTCCTGCTAATTAATGACTATGATTGCAACCCAAATAAGATCAGGCAATTAAATGTGATAACATTTCAGAAGTGAAGAAAACGTACAACAATCTTGGAATAGCTTCCTGTAGATAAATAAAGTTGATCTTAGCAAAATTAACATATAAATGTACCATTCTATCAAAAAATTACACAAACTAAAGAATGTGGTAATTTTACTTTTAATTGAAACATGCGCTACAGTGGAGATTGGAAATATAAGCAAGTCCCATACCTGTTTTGTCATTTCTCTTAGCAACAGGATAGTTAGAATTCTTCAAAGGAAGATTTTTGAAAGGATGTCTTTATCACTAAAATATAACCTTGAAAGAATTCTGCATCAAGATGGAGCACTTGGTTCTGTGTTCTGCACCTGGGCACCCTCTAGCAGAGTCAAACACTTGAATGCTCCCTGTCCCAGTGCCTGTAATGGCCATGACAGGGCATTCAGATAAGTGCACAGAAATGTTTACCAAAGATATCATTGCTGTCTAAATCTGCCATCATCAAATTTCAATTCAAGAAATGATGCCTATGGTAGTGACAGGGGAAAGTTGTGAATCTTGGAACTACAGAATCCTGACCGACTGAAGCACAGAACTCAGCATTAATCCATATTTCCTCATACTCCAAAGGATTTCTGTACCAGGGCTAAGGGTTGATTTACTGATTTGAAAGCTCAAGTGTTTAAGTTAAACTTACAATAAAGTTATAAATTCTATATCTATGAGCCAGTTTTAGTATAAAAGGGGTTCTAATAATAGACTTTTAGGAATAAAAAATGGTCTGACATTTTCCTCCTCCACCTGTGACAGTGTTGAGTGCCAAGTTCTGGGTAAAATGTGGGAGTTACCATGCCTTCATCTTTTTAGATGATCTGGAGAGCCATGGATTAGATAACAAATAAACCACTAAGAAATGTCCCATTAGAAAGGAAAATACATGTGGTAAATACATTCTTCAAGAATACCTGGGCAAGCATTAAAACGACTACATATTGATTTTGTCCTCCTCTGGCCTTTAGTCTTGAGTATGTGGAATTCAACAACATCCATAATTTCTTCTTTAAAAGGCTCTTCCTGCTTCTAAGCTTGTTCTCCAGCAATGAGTACATTTCTGCATGATGATCTTCTGACTGGCCCACACTGTATCTACAGCTCCTCCACACCCATGGGATGATCCTAAATCACAACTCAGCCAGTGGACAGCCACATGCTCTGTCACTAAACCATGCCTCTGAGAGCAGCAAACTGTGATGAATGACTCCGAGAGATAAGTAGATTCAGCAAAATCCTCTGCTAGACATAGGGAATACTTATGGGGGGAGCTTGGTACTTCAGTGCCACAGGGAATGACAACGTCCCAGGACATCCAGGCCAAGACTACCAAGTATATGTGTCCATATCTTCAGATCTGTGATTATAGACTGTGACAACTGCTGGCCAAAGCCCAGCAGAGGTATGCAAGTGAGGAAAGAATTTTCTCCTTTTTGAAATATAGACTGCCTTAAGGTGCAAGGTAAATAGGTAAATTAGGTGGGTAAATGAAAGCCTTTTTCCTCTCCTGAGTGGGATTGTACAGGGAGAGTCAGAATTTTGGAGCCAAGAAGAAATATCTAGAGCTGTGTTAAAACTTCACAGATATGGAAAGGGACAAACTCTAGAAGTAATGCTCTTTGCTGTTATTGCAGTAGTGATGCCTTTGGTCTACATCTTTGTTCCAGTTCCCCATTAAACCTGAAGGTCAGGATCAAGGGGTTAATGCAGGATTTTCATGAAATATTAATTTTCTACTAACTTCACATGCACTAGTTTAACATTCTGTGTACAGTTTACCTTAAACAGTGGCTGGGGACATGTTTATATGCAATTAAATGAAAAAGCAGCTTTCCTACCCTTTTTGACCTCTAATGTGAAGAAAAATGTAACTGTGTGGCATGTTTTCTTTTTCACTTACACATTCATGATCAAAGGCAAGAATGTTTCTGTGAACTACCTATATATTACTTTGTCAAATTCTTCAAGTTGTTGGATTTTTTTCCAAAGGAAAAGCTTATTAAAAATACACTAACATTCAGTTTAGGTTTAGTTAACTACTTTTTCTCTCTCCTCTTGGTCTAACAATGATGGAGAAGTGAGCATTCAGAAGCTGAGATTGAATTATAAGAGCATAAACCTTGTGAGAACTTTTAGTGACATAAGGCATAAGTGACATCATAAGTCAAAGCTATGTTGCCACAGACCCTGTAGCTATGAACAGTGATGAATGAATTTGCAAGGCAATACAAAGATGTCTAGAGTCTATGGCAACAGTTTAAACCTTTGAAATCAAAAGGTCATCCTACAATTAAAAAGCTAAACTCAAAAAAATTTTGTCAAAATAAGAGGTAGATGATCCTTAAGATGGCTCACTAGAGCTATAATAAAATTAA
Organism: Geospiza fortis; assembly: GCF_000277835.1. Lineage (NCBI taxonomy): Eukaryota > Metazoa > Chordata > Aves > Passeriformes > Thraupidae > Geospiza > Geospiza fortis. Next base: position 6,504,670 of record NW_005054315.1, read on the forward strand.
TACTTTTACTCTGAAACAAGTATTATTATCAAAACATATTCAAGATTGAAAACTAGCAGATTTTGATTTTTCTTGCTCCTTTCTAGTCAGTACCAATCTATGCCTTTCCATTTAGTTATGCACCTTAAATTTTCATCCAGTCCCTTGGCCTTACATTATGTTATGATGGAAGCATTGCAACCCTTTTTTCTAATCTGAAAATCTGATGTCTGTGTTTCAGACATAGAAGATCAGAGTTCTGAATATCAGATTTGACCCTAACACCACCCCTTCCCGGTAATGAATATTTTCCTGTGTCATCACTCAAAAACTATTTTCAATTTAAAGGTCTTCCAGTCTTGTCTCCCTCACCTCCATCTTTAAACTTAGGGCCTCTTGTGGAGAGTGTCAGACCTCTCAATACTTTCCAAAAGATATCACCCATTACTACTCTTCAATACGATATTAATTCAATTATTTTTATGCTTTCCCCCAAGACTTTTATACTTTCCCCATCCCATCCATAACCCACAGGATAAACTTCTCTTAGCAGTAAATATCCCCACAAAATTTGTCTGCTTTCCACATGACGTTTGCCAAACAAAGAGAAATGATCAGTATATTCCTAAACTGTGCATGCTTATCAAAATACTTTCATTGCTAACCAGCATTCATTTTGTTCATTGGTCATGCTCACAAACTTGTCTCCAACAAGCAAAGCAAAGCTGACCAATGCTTAAGGTATCACTACTTAATAACTTTTAATCCTCCAAATTTAAAATTGAGTAGGATTTACTTTAGATATTATTACAGATCTTGTTAAAAATCTCTGTGATCATCTGAGGTAAAACTTACCAAAGTTTACAATAAAACCAGCACCAATAAAGACAGACTTCTGGATATAACAGTTATGGTTGAACAGTGGGAAGGGAAAAAAACCATACTCAGTAAGTACAACAGTACTAGCTCCAATATGTCCTAGAAGTTTAAGTAAAGCATTTTAAGATTTATGAGAGCAATAGCAATTTTCTTACTTCTGACATAAAGGTGGTGATATTAACTGAAAACCAAAAAAACTGTTATATGTTGAAAAGGAAATTCTACAGTAATGGCCACAAAGTGATGTGCATGTTTGGAATAATTTAGAATCTTTTATTAATATTATAGGTGCAACTTTGAGTATCATTTAACTAGGATCTTACTCAACTGAAAGAACAACTTGAAGCAGAGATGAAATCAGTGAAAATACACTTGTATAAAATTAACATTAGGTGACAATGAAATCCAAGAGGACTTACCACAGGAATTTAAAGAAAGAGGTATTTCAAATTTTTGCAGTTTTATTTTTGATTTGAGTTACTTCTGAGACTCTTTCTTGAGGTTTCCTGAATAAAGTGAAGCAACTGACCAAATATTTTAATATTAAGACCAAAATATTTTAATATTACAATTTCTCAAACTCAATACACGTTGTTTCTTTTAATATTGAACATTTGATTATTTTTAGACAGAATTTTCTCTTCAGCTTGGATTTGCCAGCTAAGTAGCAAATTAACCATAGACATGACCCTAATGAATTCACCATACTTATGCTCATTGTTTAGTTCTAGAATGTTTATTTCTGCATTTCATGAGAAAATGGAACTGACTTCATATCCTTATCTTGTCTGTCAATTTTATATCAATTCTCTAAGCTCGCTCACCTTATTTTTTTGCCAAACACAGATCATCTTTCTGATGGCTTTACAACGGCTTGGGTTTTTTTCTTAGTCAGAAAAGGAAAGCTGCTGGTAACTACCAGTTTTGGACCCCTGTAATATTTTTGTTATATCTCTTTTAAGTACTGTTAATGCAACTTCATAGGCAGATCAGAGCTGATCTGGATAAAATTGAGACTTAAATTTTTTTATGCTGATATATTTTACTCATCCAAAACAGGGTGTTTTTCCAAAGAGTTACTTTAAAATCATGTCCCATCACACACTGGCCCAGGGACAAGACCATTGAGCAACTAACTTGCTGTGGGGAATATTCTGGTTTTCTCTAGGTAGGGCTCAAGCTTAACTGTTTAATTGCCTGTGACTGCTGCATATAATGTAAGAGGATTTTTGCAGCCTGATTTCCGAAAGCCACAACTTTAAAGGAGTTACAAACTGGCATTCGAACATGACTGAGTTATAGTCATGCCAGCCAAATCAGAAACACAGCAAGAACAGTCTCTTGTAGTACGTCAGTTTTCCATGGAAGAGATTTATCTGCTCTACTAAGGAGTCAGACAACCATGAAAAACAGCAAACTTGAGAAAGTTAATAAAACTTTTTTAAAATCTCAGAAGGGGTTTCAGTCAACATCAGTGTTAAAGAAGGTTTAGGTTACAGCCTGTTTTATTCGTCTTGAGCTTACCCATAAAAACTCCAGTGATGGCCCAGACCCAGAAGTGTTTATATGTCTTCAGGGGCTGAAAGGATATGCAAAGGGAATTATTAGAGCTTTTCTGAAACACAGGGATAGTGTAAGCACACTAAACCCATCCCAGGAAAGGACTTATAGCTGGATCTGATGCTCTTCTTGTCCCATGAAAAGTTTGTATAATTTGGAGAGAGATCTGCTATATTCTCCAATATAATCAAGCACCAAAACAGCCACTTTGAAAGACTGTATTTTTTCATTTCAATTGGGTCCAGAGTGCTTGGTTGAAAATTTTTCCCCAAAGAGTTCTGCTTAACACTTCAGCAAACTGATATTTGTGCAGAGTCCTTTGTTGTTGTACTATAACTATCAGGCTAAACTCCAACAACTAATGCCTGCCTTAGATATAACCAATACATGCTAGTATTCAGAAATATTCTCTTCATTATCTTTTCTCCTCTAGTGAGTCTTGAAATACAGTTCCCCAAAGAAACTCTTCTGGACACAGTACCTTTTCTCTCCTGAGTTAAAAAAGAATCATGTTTCTATGACAAACATAGATAAGAATACTACAACAAAGAGTGTACAAGGGTCTTCTGCAGTACCATGTTTTGGTAGCTCAGGGTAATACAGTTCATATAGATGCATAGACCTTGCAGGAGATGTCTCAAGGATTACATATTGTGGTTCCTTCTCTCCTATGTCCATTCACCTGTTTTATTGTCAGCAAGATTTTTTCCCATCACATATTTCCCGTCCATATCCTGTCATATGACCAGGTCATGCTGTCCTCTGAACACAAAGAAAGGGTCCTCTGCAAGTCATCAAATATGTCCTTTTCATGTGAGCTGCAGCAAGGTTCAAAAAGCTTCAGGGTGTTGTCCTGCTACGTGATGTCTCCACATCTCCTTTCTGATGTGGCCCACAGGGGGAGAAGGCATCATGAAAGGAAGATGCCAAATAATTCACAGATGTGAATGACCACAGCTGTTGGATGAATTGAGCCAGGGACTCTGCTGGGCTCTGGCCTTCTCAGGCATGAGATGTGGTAATAATTTTATGATAGTGTATTGGTTAATAATGAAAATTGTTATTTTATGTTCCTAAAACACTACTTTTTTGGTGCTGTTTACAGTGTTTTGCCCTAATCAGCTCTGGACCTTGAGCCTGACAGGATTTTAGTCCCATTACCAGACTTTCCTCATATTTCACTGAGTCCTCAATGAAAGCTGTATTTTGAAAACAATCTCTTGGGCTCATGAAAGATATCTGTCAGAAGACATCAAAGTAATGCAAAGATGAATACTTTATCATTTATTTTATAAAGGAGGAGACTAAGGCACAAAAAGAGCCAGAAATATGGCTATGGTCAACCATCAGAAAAGTTAGAAAGAGGGCCTGGATCACCAGTCTGGTTCCTTCCCCCTAGACATGGATACTTTTTAAAGTTATAATAGTCACAAAATCTCCTTTATGGCTATTTATTGTCTTGACTGACATAGCTATCTCCTTTTTTAAAAACCTGTTTTTAACAAAACAGGTTAAAGACCACCGTCAGCAGAAATGATATCTTGCCCTTATGTAGTGCCACAAAGAGTTTCAGAAAATAGAGATGAGACTGAGAGTTGATTATCTGATTAATTTTGCCAAGCACATATCAAGCATAAAAAAGTATTCTATGCCTCAAGCAGTGTAGTACAAATGTCCCAATTAGATGCATGACTGATTTTGATTTGGCTCATTATTTATGCAGAACATTGGCTACTGGCTTATTGTCTTACTAAGTTCTGCAATATGACCCTTAATAGAGATTGTGTCTAATACTAGGAACACAAATTCATTTTTCTAAAGGCTGCATATATCATTATTATTAAGACTATTATTGTTAATATTATTATTAAAATAAAAATAATATGTATTATAATAATCTGTTATCTCTTTCTTGCCTGATAGTGGGAGAGATCTGAGATAGAAGATAAATAATTCCAACATCTTGAAAATAAATGCATGTGAATTCATTCTTCATGCATTTCTTTCATTAAACTTCAGCTGCCCAGGAATTAGAACTAGAAGACTATACCTAAAATGTTCTTTATAGTCAGTAGTGGGAAAGATGCACTTCTGAAAAGTAACTCATATATCAGGAAATAAACTCTAAGACATGTCAGAAAGTTTACTTCCTGGAAGCAATCTGTTTGTTCTATTGATGATAATGGCCCTGAATCTAAAATTTGAGGATCCCTGAATTTGGGATCCTCAAATTTTGACAGCCTTCATCCAAACATTTGAAATCTGTCCCAAGAGACTCCATGAGACTTTGAACTCTCATGTTTAAATAAAATCTTTTAAAGCCAACTTTTAGACTGCTTTCATAAAGTAGTTAAAATTGTGTCTAGAAGAAAATGTTTTCAAAATCTTTGAAGCAAAGCTAAATATCTACTGAAAACTATGTTTACTCTCTTCTCCCTGGTTTACCCTCCAGTATTTATTTGGATCATCAGTTTCTCCAGGTAACATTTTCTGCGGCTATATGGTCATGCTCAGTGCAAGCCTTTGAAACCTCTGCAGGATAATGCACAAATACATTCCTGCCAATTCCTGCTTGTCAGTTTCAGAAGTGTACAGCACCAAATATCCATCACTAGTGGAACCATAGGACATACAAGGAGATAGAATTGTGAGGCTTCTTCAGTGAAAGCAAGGGAATTTTTAAAAGAAATTAGATGGGTAATTAACTCCCTGTCTCATTAAGAGCACATATGGTTAGCCACCTGAGATGCTGGAATTTTAAAAGCTAGTGCTGGAGCAGGAGAAAACCTCAGGATAAAGTCCAATATAGTTAATGGGACTATGGAACAACCAGATGGAGCTCACAACTCTTTTCAATCACATTTTTCTAATACATGAATAAATGAACTCTTTTTTGAGAGTATATTTGAAGCACCACAGTTTAGGATAGCATGGAAGAACAGTCTAGGAAGGCAATATTTCAGAGTTTGTATTAAGACCACAGATTAAACTTCAACCAGCACAGTTCCAATTTTGCACACAAACCTTTTAGAAGTTACTCTTCTCAACCTAGGCAGCAAGTATTGTTCAGCAAATTGATCTAATGTGTGGTTTAGAATAATGAACACATTTAAGAAAATCATGGACTTTTGAGAAGCAGTTAATGATTGTAGAAACATGATCCATTGCAAAGAATTCTTTTTCTCTCATTTAGGTAAAATTCATTTCAATAGTAAGGAACACTAATAAAAAGGAAGAAACAATTCTACATTAAGAGGCTCAGACAAGATTTATCTCCCATTACCTTCAGTAACAGTGTTCATTTGGGTCTTACTAGTATTTTTAACACATAGTTCTGAAAAAATACTTTGAAACATTAAGAAGTCATCAAAATTAAGGAAATTCATAACAAATGCTATATATGTATAGCAACATAAGCAACGAAGCTCACAAATGATAGTTTCCAAATCTCAAGCTTTGGACTCTCATGCATTTACGATGTGCAAATTTGACTGGATTCTCCCTAGTGTGGATGTTCCTGGTAGTACATGCTGGCATGACCTCTCTGGTACCTAATTAAGATTTATCTTGAGATTCAGAATATTTTTCAGTGAGGATGTTAAAAAAAGGAAATTCGCTTCTACCCAGCCAGCAGGTACAAAATTTTAAATTTGGTTAAAATTGGCCAGCAGGTACAAAAAGTAGTGAGACAGATGCATACATGCACAAGGAAGTTTAAGTAATGCTACATAACTCTTACTCCTTTATGAGCCAGGGTAAAGGTGGTTATCTCATCCTAAGAATTAATTTATTTTAAAAATTGAACTCACACCTGTCCTTTGAAATAAATGCAAAAATCTCCCTAACTTTTAGATCTCTGGAGCTACTACAAAATTATCTTCATACTTTGTGTGGGGAATCTGGTACTCACAAAAGAATGTTAAAAAAACCCTTAACTTTAATTTACAGTCCATCAGTCATCTCATATTAAGGAAAGATCTTTAATCCATTCTATTCTGCACCTTTCTGTTGCTCATGACCATCCATAATGTAAAAATATCTTCTTAGAATCGAGCTAAGATGAATATTGCTCTTCTCAGGAATAATTCTAAAGCAGCAGGTGCTCACATTTTGCTAAAAAAGTGATAATAGCTCAGAATTCCATATTGCACATGGGTTTCTTACTTACTCAAGGTACTTTCAACCTTTATTCATATAAAATAGTGAGATATGTGGGACAAACAGCTACTCTCCAGAAAATCAAAAATATCAAGGTCTGTTTTGCCATCTCATCAAAGTTCCCTTCTGGAATGCTTCTTCCGCCTACTCCTGCACAGACTGTCCAAAGTGAAAGGACCTTGCTCATTCTTGCCTCTGTAGAAGCCACTAACAAGAATATGGGAAAAAATCTCTGTGAAGCAGATCTGTTTAATATGTGTTTCTTCCTGTGAGTAATAATTTTTATGTCATTATTAAATAAGAATTGTGGTAGATCTCTTTCATAGCGTTAGATATGACATGATTAAGTAAACTACTTGAAAGCACTCCTTCGGGAAAAGGATATTTAATCAGTAAACTCAAATCCAGTAAACTTCCATGGGACTTCTGGTGCTCCTTGCTTTCATTATCTGGGCTGTACATATCAGAGAAGTACATTTACCCCAGTTTTTCAATGACTATTAACTGTACTGTGACATTTCTTTTTGTCTCCTCGCACAGAGGAACAATATACAATGGTATGATGAATATAAAGAAGGTTGAAAATAAAGATTTCCTTAAAAAATTCTTTCTGCTACAATCAGAACTTTTAAAAGTAGCTTAGCCTCCCAATTG
>NW_005054315.1:6511934-6523344 GCF_000277835.1 Geospiza fortis
CTACTTCTACAGTTTTTTTAGTGTTAAATGTCTCTTAGAATTATAACATTAATAGTGAATAGATGGATTAATCAGACTACAAAATAACTGAATAGAACAATCAGTTCATAAACTATATTACTAAGTCCTCTTTTATTGGTTTGAGTTTCTTTCCCCTATTTGAAATAAATCTGATGATGTCAAAAACAGAGCTGAGGAATAAGATCTTATATTGCTGATAATATTCTTTAATTGATATACCTCAACTTTTTGCCATTCTTATTTTTATTAAAGATTTTTAAAAAGTCAGTGTTCTTCAGTCAAGATGTACAGCACAGAACTTTAGTCTGTTCCCTGGTTATGTGAACTACTGTGGGATGACAATTTCTCAGGCAATAGTACTGGTTGTAAATGGTCACATAAAGCAAAAATTGAAGCATTCAGTTTATTACATATTATATGGGATGAACTGAGTGATATAGTGGATGATGGTGAACTGTGAGACAATTTATTTATCCTTTTTCATTAAAATTTGATATGCAGTCATAAGTCATAGAAGGCAGAATGAAGTTTCCTAGTTCACAATAGAGCATCCTCCATATCTCATATTTTAAAATAAAGCAGTAGTTACCGCAAACAAAACATTTCATTTAAGAATAACATTTGGATCAAAAAGATAAATACAGTCATTAATCAGTACTAATTATGATTTTAATACCCATATTGGTCAACTTGCTCTAAATGCAGCAATTTAACATACAAAATGACATTTAACACCTATTTATGCTGTTCTATAATTTACCATAGATAAAAATAAACATCCATCTCAGTTTTCCTTACAGAATCTGTCTGGAATACCTATCAATGGTATTTTATTTATCTATTTTAAATGTATGTAAGAAACTCCTCACCATGACATTTGATGATCTCTCTAGTCATAATTGTAAAAATAGTAACTCTAAAAAATGTCATGCTTCCTCTTTCCTGACTCCATTAGAAAAGCTAACAGTTCTAATGTATTTATCCCTAAATAATATTACTTCACAAGGGAGAAAAACCCCCTAATGACTGACCCTCAAAGACAGATACAAATGAATGTATAAAGGAAGGAAATAATATTATCATCCAGAAATGCTATCAAAGTATTACTCAGCAATTTTCACATAATATCTATCCCAACTAATCACTCCTGGATGGATGCAAATGTTTATCTCTTACTATTTTTGATAATGATTTTCTATGAAAGAATAATTAAAGAAATGTTTGCAGCCCATCTCTACACTCATTAACCATGACACCTCACTGAATTACAGCCTTTCCTACAATGGGATTAAGCAGCTATGTGTTTTACAACACATATTTTTCTTAGAGGAAAGAAAAGAAAAAAAAGTGAAAAGTACTTACATAGTAAAAAATATGACCTTCCATGACCCTTCTCACCCCGAGCAAACAATCTTAACAGGAATTTTTCTACTGGTACACTAATGGTGCCCCACTTATCACCGCTGCTGGAGACAGAATACTGAGCTAGGTAAGACCTTTGGCATGACCCAGTACAGTTATTCTTCTGAGCAAGTTACAATGGAAAAATTCAAAACCCAAAACAGTACCAAAAAAAAGGTAAAAAAGAGGGGAGAAACCAGCCAAAGTACACAAAGTTTATTTATTTATGCAAGCTTGGAGATTTACTATCAAGATGGTATACTTATAAGCAGTATGGTAGTCAATGAATGCTTATTACAGGAAGGACAAATCATTAAAATACTTAAATCAGAATAAAAATAAAAATTTAAAAAATCACAGGTCATTCTGAAAGAATTTTCTCCCCAGATTTCATTTTGGAAGAAATTATGTATATGCTTTCTTTTTGCAGAGCTAATCAATATCATTTCTTTTTCTGTGCAGTAAAAAAGTACAGCTTTCCAACAGAATATACCTTGTCTTATGTCTGCATAATGGTGGTATTTTTCATTAGCAAAAATTCTGACACAAAAATTCCAAATTTGCTTTAATATGCCTCTATGTGTGATGCAGACGCACCCAGATGCGTGCACACACAGAGACACATACCCTCAGATGAAGCAGAAACTCTCCTCAGGTGTTTCTTTTAGTCATTAAGGCCACATCTGAAAATATTCTGCAAGTGAAATGGCAAAAATCTATTAGGAGCTAGCTTGTTTTTAAATAGCTACCTTAAACTCTATTGAAATGAAAAGGAACCAATTATGTTACTCTTTTGATGACATCCTTAGGAGATGGTCAGCAAGAATAAGCCAGTTTCTACCTCCTTTTATACCTCTTCTATCTGCTTTTAGGATGAAATGTTTCTCCTTGTATAGGGAGACCCACACAAAGCTTACTCTCTTTGTAAGCCTTACATAAACCTATTTTCAGGCTTAGTAATGAACAGACTTTTCAGAAGCTTAGTGAAGAGGAGTGAAATTAAGCTTTTCCAAAAGTAAGATACTGCCTGTAGAACAGAAATTCTCATTTGCAGAGCAGCCTACAATCTTTCTGGAAATAATATACAGTTACACTCTGCAAATGAGATATATTATCATTATGTTGATGAGAAGATCAAATATTTCTTTTTCTTCCATAGTCAAAATATTGTTAATGGATGATTTTCTGCCTGGAAGGACATTTTATTGAAATTATGTGCTGGGCCCACCACTCATTGACTGAATAAGATGAAAACAAATGAAAAAAGAAACCTGTATGAGACAACTTCATGGGGGAAAAAATAGAATCAGAAATTGGTATGTTCATTCTTACTGTGTATTATATCTCTTTTGTCTTTCCTTTTAAATCTTGTCTTGTTGGCTCGTATGCTCTTCAGATCAGTGACTTTTTATAGAGATTTCAGTGAGGACTGGCAACAATGGCGTAAATTCCTAGTTGTTCCTTAGGCATTGTTACAGTATCAATGAATAAAAACAGCAAGGATGTCTCCCTGAAATGCTTATCCACACAGGCTGCAATCTTCAGGGCTGCTATCGTATTTCAGTGAGAATTTGGCAATTTTAGACTCCTGTCCTTTCAGACTTCAATTTTGTTTGCTTGTTTGATATGTTGCTGCTCTACGTTTATATTTCAGTTTTTCTGTCCAGTTATGCTTGTTATTTTAAATAAAATTATCACTTAAAAGATTATTTTCTATAATTTTAAATGCATGATACATCAATCATTCTGTCAGTTGAAAGACAGTGCAGTGCTATGCTTAGCTGAAGTCGTAGTCTTGATGAGGATAACGAGCTATTAAATTTTTTTATGCAGTTGTGGAAGGAAGTGCCTAAGAATTATAATGGAAGGCAATATCCTCACCATGCTCACTTCTGGGTGTTCCTACCAATTAGAAAAGAAATATGTAAAAGATGGCAGAGACACACTAACATTTGCACACCTTTACTTTGAACAGTATGAACCACCTTCAGGCTGATGCTACAGGTTCCTTTCCTCTCCCAAGCATGCCTCCTAATTCCCTCCTAGTTCCACAGTCACATTATGCCAACCAGCCCCTCCCAGGTCATTGAGGAAAGCAGTAATGACTCCGGGGCTATTTTTCACTTTCAGTTGCTGTTATGGAGTGTTTGAAAACTTGATGAATATCAGACTGCATTTTAGCATAATACTCATGAACTGAATAAAACATGGAGATACAGAAGACCAATTGATATGAATGACATATCTCTGCTATCTATTAGAAAGACTGCATACACAATAGATTTTTTGGTTGGTAAAAAGAACAGGAGGATTTTACTAGAGCCATTTGCCAGCTGCTCAGTGAATAGGTCAGTGGCAAAAGAAAGACAGCTTCCCTGTTAAAAATGTTAGTTGCGTCGCTCATTCATCATACACACTCACTGTGTTCTGGCTATCTGTAATAGTAGAGGTTGAGGAAACAGCTCAGTTCTGATTTCCAGCAGCTTTCTAGTGAAATCATAATATTGCTTTAATGACATCATAGTCTCCCAAAGTTTCATTGTCCTCATTATTACTTCAGTCCAGGATCAAGAAATACAGAACAACATAATTTCGATAGAAAATACAAATAGGATACAATAGGATACACTCGTTAACATCCGTTACCTCGTTATAGCTCACATATATATCTTTTCTTGATTATACATGGCTCTAAAACATATTTCATCAAATGCTATATACAGAATCCTACAGAGCATTCCTATCGAGCATGCAAGTACAGAGAAATAACTGCATAAGCCAACTTTCCTGGTTGCTTGGAGAGATGGAAGGGAACAGCTAAACACCCTGCCTGTTCCCTCACAGGAAGAAGTCAAAACAGCTCCTATCAGAAATGTGCCTTCCAAAAAAAGCCACGTGCAACACAAGTTGCGTATCACTGATTTAGTCAGTTCTTCCATCTGCAAAGAGCCCAAAATGCTTTATAACTTTACAAGAAGAATTTCATCCACCACTGAAGTGCAGCCGCCTATGGAGTAAAACTTGGCAGCTGTTTAACAGAATACATAAATCCTACACAATAGTTTAGGGGAAGAATTTTTGAAGAATAGTGCAGATGGGAATGTAGGGAGGTAGAATATAGTTACATAAACTGAGTGTATATATAGGCAGGAAATGCAGGTTGGCCAAAAGAAGCAAAATTAAAAATTTCTCATATCACAAAACATCTCAGGCATTTTGATATATGTCTCAGAGAAAATTACTTTGGAAGTGTTTAAATAATACCATTTTTATTTGTTCACTTCTCCCCTGCTTTCTCCCTCCTCCCCCTTCCAGGTCTATTTTAATCATTCTATCCATCTGCACATTAATTGAGAATGAAGTCATATCAATGCTCAGAGACAGCTGCTAACACTACTAGCCATGAGGTAAAATAAATTGTCAGTACATAGAAATATTATCCCATCAAATATAAAACATTTACAGCATTTTCAAAGTTGAAAGCCAGGTCTGTAATGCTCATTCACATATGCAATTCTTGATTTTCTATAGTATAAAATTCTCATTTTGTCCAGCACAATTTTTTAATTTTTTTTTTCACTACAGAAACATTATTATGCCCAAACTTATACTAATCTATTCAGTAAATTAATTTTTCAGAAATTGTACAGGGAGAGAAAAAGGAAGTGGAAACAGGACTTTGGAATATTTTATTCTATGTTAGTTGCTTTATGAGCCCCTTTAGGAACTGTGTATGTTAGAAAGCACCAGCACTGTCTCTGGGCTGCTAAGTTAGACTTAGACTCATGGAACAGCCACGGCTGGAAGGAACCTTTAAAAGTCATCTACTTTAAATTCCTCTTCAATAAGAAAGGACATTTTCAACTAGATCAGGCTGCTCAGAGCCCCTTCCAACCTGACTATGAATATTTCCAGGGTTTGGGACATCTATCACTGCTCTGTGTGAGTTGTTCCAGTGTTTCATAGCCCTCATTGTAAAATTTTCTTTCGTATATCTAGTTTATCCTCTTTTAGTTTAAAACTGTTACCCCTTGTCCTATTGCTACAGACTTGCTGAAAAGTTTGCCCCATCCTTCTTGTAAGCCCTTTTAGGTATCGGAAGGCCACAGTAAGATCTCCCTGGAGCCTTCTCTTCTCCAGGCTGAACAACTCCAATGGTCTTACCCTTTCCCTCACATGATCCTTCATTAGTTTTCCAGAGAATCAAGAAGAGGGAATAAAATGTGTGTGTTTATTTTATCATCTTTGTTGACTTAAGTCTGGCTCCATATTATTCAAATAGAGTACTGGGAAGAGTGGAGATTTCAAGTCACCCACTTACCCTGAGTTCAAAAAGGACAAAGTCATTCAGAGTATCAGTTAAAACACATGGAAATTAAGAAAAACTGTTATCAGTAAAATCTGTTCAATATACTAAGTAAAACTAATCAAAATCCTAACCGCTAGGAAGACCTGTACAAGATAAAGATCTAAATAGCAAGAAAAAGAAAGTTTCCACTTAAACATGTTGTTTGCAGTGTTTTTTAAGATGTCTGAGTATACTACTCAATTAGTGTCTCCAGTACACTGAAGCAAACTGTCTGTACACAGTGACACTATTAATTACCAATGTACTTGGAATAAAAATATTTTGATCTTATGTGGTTTTGAGGATTGCCTTTTGTTTATCTGGGGTTTTATATTAGTCATTTTATTAGTATAACGGATGGTAGTGATATATTCTCCTCAAATTGTTCATAAATACCCAATAGCTAGCTTTTCCTGGCGTGCTAACTATGATGTTCTGATAATTCATTTATATCATCAAGGCTAGTGACACACAAATGGTACTGAAACTTTTAAGACAGAAATGCAAATAGGCAAACTAGCTTTCCTAAATATGCGCCTCTTCAAAAAATCACAGTTTGGTGTTTGCCGGCATCTCTTAATAAGCTCTTGAACTGTAATACTAATAAAATAATACTGTGTTTGCTTGGTACATCAGCCAAAGCAATCACAGACTTTGCCAAAAAGACAGGTGCTAACAAGTGCTTCAGTTTTCTTTATCAGAGCAGTTACTGCTCAATGAATACCTGACCTTAACTTTAAAGTCTTTATTGACAGTGTAATGACAATACTGGCTAAGGAGATTTGGCTGGGCTGCTGTAAAAAGCAGAGAGACTCCAATTTAAAAACAGTAGTGCAGAGAATAAGATTTCCACTCCTTCAACACTTATTGGTGTTAAACACTAAGCTGCTGTGCTTTCTTCGCCCCTGAGCAGGTACATATGCTCCAACTCACAGGTAGCCAGGAGTCAGTGCACAGCCTCTTCTAGAAAGGAGGCTTGGGCATGACCTGCATGCAGCTGAGCACCAGGGAAGCTGTGAGCAGCCTGTCACTCTGATTACACGGCCTGTTGAGAACAAGGGATTTAAAACAAATGGAGCCAACATAAGCTGGCAGTTTAAGGAGAAAAGGTTGGTTATTGCCAGAATTTATGGTACAAAAGGACAGTCTTTGCCAGTTTTTTAAAAATTAGCATTCCTTGCCAAAAAGTACTATTGTCCCACATCAGAGCTTCTCAACACTATTTCTAGGAAAAACACTTCCTTACAGATGGACTGGACATTCTATCCACTGTATAATTACAGTGGATAACAGAACTGCTAAATCCTTCTTTTTGCAGAAAATCCACTCTGACAAAGCCAGCTGAATGACTGCTATCTACTCTTGTCCCCTCTGACTCGCAAAGCCTGAATTCAAACCTGAATGATACTCACAACACTCTGAACGCCACTTCCAACACTTGGAAGCTCTTTATTTGACATAGAAAACAGAAAATTCTCTACAGTATCACCCACCTATATACAAATCCATGATAGGACCCCACTCTTATAGTGTCAGATATGCTTCAGGGCATCTTTTTAACTTTCTCCTCTGAATTCCTCTGTCATTTCCACTGGGAATATGCACTCTATCAGAGAAAACTCAGGGAAGAGACACAGAGTGTTTAATGATTGGGAAGAGTCTGAAGAAAGCTTTGACCTGTCCTGTGTGAAAAATAGCAATGTCAGCAAAGACTGCCTTACTCGTCTCATATAAGCACTTCAGAATGACTCCTTGAAGATCACATCCAACTAAAGTTAAAATGATAAATTATGGTAAATAAATACTGTCTGTTTCAATGTGTTAAACAAGCCTGCTGGTCCCTGACAAATCCAGTTGTAGGAAGTAGAAGGAAATACCTCTCTAATATATCTGCCCATATGCTTCAGGCCAGGGCAGGGGTATGAGCAAGCAGGCCATGATGTGGGATATGTCAGAGAAAATTTCGTTTAGCTTATATGAGTTCAGTCACATCCACAAATCAGTCATGACTCTACAAATTAAGGTTGAAAGTCTTGTTCACTTAAGCCAAAATTATTGGGAAAGGTTCTGATGTTTTGGCTATGAACTGGCACAATGGGCAGCACAGAACAGGTCGCGGCTCCAGGCAAGGCTTCTGGTGTTGCCACCCCTGAAGAAAGCTGGTGGCAAACAGCTGAAAGAGGACAAGGACAAGTTCCACCCCTCACCTTGGCCAATGCTGCAGGCACTGTCACTGCTGCCACCTGCCCACACCTCTGTACAGGCTCATCTCTGCTTCCATCGAACTCCATGGTGAGAGCAACTGAGGAGACAGATGGAAAATGCCTCCCATGTCTCCCCACAGGAAAAGGGCTCCCCTTAGTGCTAGAGTGGTGACAACAATGGCACAAGTCAGCAGCCTTGTTTGGTAGGTTGACAGCCAGGCTGTGAATAAACTTGAGGCTGAAGTCCCTTGCTCAATAGACAGAACTTTTTTTGTCTTCCAATGGAATTGCTCCACAGCAGAAAAAATCAGCAGCTGGAAATAAAGAGGACAGTTGAAGTGATATGGCCAAGGGAAGTGAAGGTGAGGCTGGAGGGACCATAAGGGGAGAAGAATGGTAGCTGGTCAGAACCCAACACTAAATACCTTCCCAATATTAACCACTGCCCCAATATCCCTCTGCCTTCCCAGCTGGCAAGAGGCACTGCTCAACTAGGCAGCATTTGTTTTTGGTCTGGGGCCAAAATGCATCAGTCAGCCAATAACTGAGAGTTATAAACACAATCTACTGGACTAACTCTAGGATATATATTTTCAAAGTTCATATTTATAGTTTGCAAACTCTGTCTTTCAGATAGCAAGTCCTAGTAGCACCAGAAGCTGTTGAATATTCCAATCAAACACAAAATTAGAACAGAATTCTGTGCCACAAATACAAAGTAAAGCCATCTGCCAAATTTCTAAAATACCTCACCTAGAGATCTGGTAATTTCTCTTTTAACATGAGCATAATATACAGCCTGCCCCTAAAGAAGCAACCTCTGCTATATTTAGCAGATTTTATAGTAAATCCTAATCACTGAAAGCCTATTTTTATGTTATGCGTAGATTTAAAGATGACAACCATTCCAAAGTTTCCAAAGAAAGGACAACATTTTTCTATTATTTATTAGTTCATTTTAGGTCACTGGAGGACTTCCAAAGACATCTTCCTTTTCTGTCTTATAAACCCTAAGAGTTAAGTAAGTATTCTCAAATAAGCACAATTTACAGTATGTCAGCTTAAAATAAAATCATAACACATTTCTAAATTGATAGAAATTGCATAGCACCAAATGAGAAATAGGGATTTTATCCTCTCATTTATACATGCTTGTCTCTCTGTCTATAAACATATGTTTGCACATACTGTGTATTGATAGATTAACATTACTTAACTCTGCATTTGCAACACTGTACTTAAAGTTGTGTCTGCATTTTTACTTCAGAGGTTTTTATCTCAGCTATAAAATATTCTCTCTAAGCTGAATCTTGGCAAAGACTGACAAGCTACAAATTATTATTTTCTTTTTAGAAAAATTATAAGGAAATGTCAAGACAATAATCCCTTCTTCTTCATAGTGTCAATAGGATGCATGGACTGATCCAGAATGCAAGTTGGTAACTAAACCAGAGCCAAGAGAATAAATTTTAACTATTATGGACTTGGCTTGTTTTGCTGTGGGAGTGAAATTGTGCACCCCCTTAGTCACTAGCATGCTTTGCATTCTTTCTCTGTTTTCTGCAACTTAGGAATTTCTCTGGTTTTAGCAACTGAAAAGAAAACATAATTTCCTTAAACCATTTACCAGTCATCTGTAAACGTTCATGATTAACAATAACTCTATTCCAAATTTTAGTGGAAAGTGGCAGAACTGATTCAGAAACTTGCAACAACCTGGGCTTTCATTTTGAGCTCTGCTGATGACACAGAAGCAGTGAAGATGGAGTGCTAACAGATCTGATGGGATAACAACCTCTCTTCAGCCAACAACTGGAGTTGATTTTAGAGGAACTTTATATAAACTGTGACAAGAGGAGAGATATAGGACAATATACAAAACAATAGTTCTTCAGCATATCCCACAAGTGAGCCTATTTCTTCCCTTCTGTCCTGTATATATGTTATTTATAAACCCTGGCACTGTGGCAAAGAGATAGGATTCATCCTTTAATATATCTACTCAAACTGCAACGGTCAATGAACTTTTATATAAGCACTTCTATCACCAGAGCTTAATTAATTCAAATGAAGTAGTATGGGATTTTGGATGAAAAGTTGATCATCGCAAAGAACAACATTAAAATTTATTCTGAAGAGATAAAAAAAACAAACCATGGAAGATTAAGTAGGAATTTTGTGTCTCGCGGGAACACCATGTGCCAAAATATGCCACCCTTAGAGCTTCTGCAAGCAGTCTGTCTGCAAAAACTGCACTTCAGTCCAAGATAGCCAATGAAATTATGTGTGCATCCTATGGGATAAGTTGTAGCTCCAGGAATGTCTGAGGTGAGGAAGGCTTCTTTTCATAAGAAGCCAGTGAAAATTATTTGATTATGCAAAAGGACTTGAGATAGCTGTGTGATAGACCTCATCAGCCTTCACTGGCTGAAAAAGCACTGGGGCCTGTTTAGCACCAGTTTAGGGCCCTCCATGTCACTAACCTAAGGCAAAACTGGTTGAGGCTTGTTTAGGCTTAGAGGATTGATAGCATGAGGATAGACAGCTGTAGGCAACAGTATCTAAAGCTACCCCACATTACCTGATTGAGCTGGAGACTCAATTTCCACAGGGCAAGATCTGCTGGCAGTCTGCACTGACTGGGCAAGACCAGAATGCATGGCATCCTTATTAAGAAGTGAAGATCACCGAAAATCACAGGCCTTGACATCTCCTGGATGCTGTGGAACACCCCAAACTACCCTTTATAAATCGTTGCTCTTTTCTGGTTTGCCTGCTCCCAGCTACTGGAAAAATTAACATTATAGTGGACTGTAGAGAGCCTCAGTAAAATACTGCTCATAACTAAGTAGGGATAAGACAGGTTCTTGTATGTGAGGCCAAGTATTGGTAGAACAGAATTGCTTATTTAAGTAGATAGCATTTCATCGACTTCCATAAAACATTTCATTCATCTTCATTTTAACATCAAACCCTCAAATAAATCTATTTATCTAATGTATTTTAATTAGGGAGAAGACAGGTGAAGACTTTTCTTTCAAGATCTCCAGTTGCACTCTGCTGCTCTAGTCAATGAAAGTGAAACTGTAAAAACACGCCCTCATTATTAACACTAATTTTTAATTCATTTTCATTTTTGCTCTTAGAGATGGGATTGTCATGCTGTGCACATAGGACAGCAGGCACTGGGACGGAAGTAAACTTATTCATTCCAAGAGGTAGAACAGCTTTATTTAATGGTATTTTGTGGTTTTTATACCTATCTAAGGATCTTTACTGGTAAAAGTAGGTTACTTCTCAGGATATGGGTTATCTCAAAGAGTATTTTCTTCTCTCCTCACTTCATGGTTTCCATTGCAAGTCCTTCTGTGCAAATGGTATCAGTTACTTCCATGGAAGAAAGATTCCAAAAATGCACAATTTCAGATGAGAGCTG
>NW_005054315.1:6523357-6535114 GCF_000277835.1 Geospiza fortis
GACAGTACTGCAGTTTCAGTGAAAGTGGTTTTTACTTCCAAGCTCTTTAAAAATGAACATTGCAGAACTGAAGTCTGATCTACATGTGTAAAAGATGAGGCTGGTGCAGAGAGCTGTTAATTTTAGTGCAATTTTGTACTCTAACCCCAAATGTTCATTCAACGGCATCAGTTTGTAAGACCAGGGTCTTTGACAAACCATAAAGAAATAAAAACAGCACCAATGAAATGTATTTCTGATGTGAAATATAACTGCTTTTAAAAGTGGCCATCATGATTACATGATAGTTTTGAAGTAAAGAGTGTTTCTCCAGTTGAAACTAAAAGACAAATTATAATCTGTAGAATATCTATATCATCTGTATCTATATCTATATCTGCCTGACAATTTTTCCTAAGTGATCATAAAATCTTTACATGTCATTGTATAACAGCACCTCTAACAGCAGAGTGGCCCCATGACACAAATCTGTCATGCTACTTCACTGAAATAATGCCCAATAAAAAGTTAGATCATCAATATTGTTTCCTGTATATAGCATTTAAGTTTCCCCTGGAGCTTTGATCCATGAACTGACACAGTTTAATCCTACTTAGATTTGAGTTCAGAACATATGGAATAGGTGGCATGAAGTCAGATGCTCATGAGACAGAAATGTTCTATTATCAGTCCCAGAAAATAGACACACTTCTTCCAACCCTCTCAAACAAAACTGCATTTTACTCTGCAGGACTACAAAACATTGCATAAAATATTTTGTGTTTCTCGAACCTTATTACTTGAAGTTATTTTATGTCCTATTACCTTAAGGTAGCTGATTATGATACAACTACAGATAGTAACTCTTTCCAAATAAAAGGCAAAAAAGCAGTTCACAAAGAGAATGCAGCAAATCGAAATTTAGTATTCTTTCCTATGAAACTGGGTAATCTTTTCCTTGAAAGGACAAAGCAATGGCTTCCTTCATCTCAGCAAGTCAACACATTGTTGCATAGGAGATACAGGGATCTCCATTGCTTGTAAATTACAAATTAGACATGAATATGCTCCCTTTTGATTCTGCTTTTGGTTCAGTTTCTTTTCTGTCCAGTTTTGGTTGTTTTAGTTTTGCTTTTTTTCATTCTGCACTGTAACTCAAAAAATCTAGATAAAACTTAAACAAAAATTTACCTCAGATTTGTCACGTAGGTATTCTCACTAAACTTTACTTCTGTGTGTAGCTCTATGCTGGAAAGGTATCTGTTATTCCAGAGTCATGCTGGTTGACTCAATAAATCATTCTCAGAAAATTCTCCATTATATCTTCTCACCAGAGTAGGCTCATCTGCAAGTGATTGACAACAACTCAGCATTCATTTGGGTTTTTTGATTTATTTAAATACATTCATTATTGCTCCAATACCACAATGATGTGTATTAAAAATAGATGATACATAGCTAATCCTAGCAGTTCCATAAAATTGTAAATTATTATGTGGTAACTTTGCTGCAATGAATAGTCACATAATACGTTCATTGTACCATTCGGAGACACTGTGGAAAGATAGTTCAATGTCCACCTCATAAAAAGGGTGTGCTTGAGTGTGGTAAAGACAGGGCTAGAGGAGGGTGAGAGTGCTATTTGTAATGGAGCAGGGCTATCCAATCATTCACTGCCACCCTATTAGACCAACCTGTCAATCAATCATTCATTTAATAATCACCCATAGAAATCACTCCTAAACTCAGCTTATTTAGCACTTTATGCCCATTTAAAGCACAGTTATGACCTTGTATTTAGCTTCAGTTATGCAAAATATGTATACTACATTTTGCATACAAATAGCAAAGGCAGAAAGTTAATCATGCTATTTCTAAAACAAAACAGCCCTAATGTTAAGTGAATGGCTTTTCTGCCATGGTTCAGCCAGGTAATGAAACATGTGCCTGAATTTAAGTGCATGAATCACTCTATTGATTCAAAAGCACTCTGCAGGTGCCTAGAGTTCAGTGTGCATTTGAGTTGTCTCCATCAGTTACAAGAATGCACAGAAAGATGTTTGTCAGGTGCATTTCAGGACCATATGCATACAAGGACAACAGCAGTAAAAATGACAAAATAAAAAATAAAATTATAGTTAAAAAAAAGGGATAGGTCAAGAAAAGGAAGATACCAAGAGAAGTGTGGCATGTTGGTTCTGTCTCACTCTGATGTGAGCCCTTTGGGAAGGTCTGCAATGCTGCCCTGGGACCTCGGTATCAGCAACTTTTCCTAACATTGCCTTTTGCCTTCCTCTCAGATGCACTGAGCCAGGTACTGGATCTGCAGTGGTACCTTACTTTTGGTAGCTTCTTCATACAAGCTTGCTTGATTGTGGGTCCACAAACCCCCATAGCAACACTCCCCAGGGAAGGGGAACAGTGTGAGCAGATGATTGTGCAACATGTTGTAACTCACTGCTGCCTGCTGAGTGCAAAACAGCACATTAAAATGCACATGCAAAATAATCATTCCTTAATATATGTTTTCGACAACATGGGATAATATCGGCAGATGTAATACAGAGCCTTCTAATGCAATCTCGTTTAACAAAAGAACTAATTTTTACTGTGACTGAGGGAAGATGAGGTGTTTCTTTAAAGTGTATTCAGATAGATCTGTAAATACCAGAACCTTTGGTAAAAAAAAAGTCTGAACACTAAAAGCCAAAATTCGGGTCTAAAGAAGCTCACCCAGCTCCCACAAACTTCTTTGGAGGCAAAAAGGTGCTTTTAAGAGTACAGGATTTAACCCAAGCATGAGCAAACACAAGGCAATGGCGCATGCAGGCATCACTGGTGAGTCGGCAAACAAAAGAAGGCGTCCAGAGCAAAACATGTTTTAATTTGCTATTTGTAGGAAAAAGGGGGATAAGGGATTTAACTGGTTTATAAGTGTTAACACGGAGGACAAATGAGAATAGCAGACTAAAATTTGAGAGCTTTTTGAGGTCCAGATGAAGTGGGAGAAAGATTCTGGGGGGGTGAAAGAGAAGGGATTGGTGAAGACAAGAGGATTAACAAACTGGTCTATGTAGTGCATGGGATACAGAGCTGAGTAAGTCACTTGTGACACACTGAAAGCCATGAAACTATTTAAAGTCAGAGGAGTACTAAAATTCATAAATAAGGGACATATCTAACCAATATTTCCATATCTCTGTTAACTGGTCTCACACTCCTGTATCTCCCAGGCTGCAAGGATACTAAATAGTTAATGCTCTGAATAAAACATCTCTCCAGCCCACTTGTGATCAGTATGCACTGAAATGTTCCTGCTCATACAATCCCTTTGACCTGAGGAACATATAGTGCATTTATTAGCTCTCTGTGCTACTGTCCAGGGTAGAAAGGGTTCAGCTCCATCTAGTTTAGGCAATGTGGTGCTTCCTACTCTCCACTGCCTGACCTCAAACCCTATGATAACAAGCTTTTCAGTTTCCCACTGTTAAGAGTGATCTTGGAGAAAAAAAAATAAAAATTAAAAGACTGTAGAAGTGAAGAAATCCAACAAAAAATAAGTAGATGATGAAAAGTGCAAGCAACTTTAGTGGGATTTGGGGGTACCAGCAACCTCATTATTTGCTCCAGAGCACCGTAAGGAAATAACACCAGCTTTTTGTGTTAGAGGAAGTCTTCCATTAAAGCAAAGGGAATGCTGTTTTGCTGAACAGCACAAACCAACACAACAATAGTGTTTACAAAGAACTTCAGATGCTTTACAATAAATCTGGATGTGCTTAAAAATCCCATAAGGGTTTTAAAAAAATCTGAATGTGTTTTCTCAAGTAACTATTTAAAGCATATTAGAGTTTATTTAATTGCATTGGGATTTTTCAAAGCATATCAGGGCAAAACAGTAGAGTATAGGCCCCAATATGCTAATTAATAGCTAGCTAGACCCCTGAAATAAACCTGCTACACTTCATTAATCAGACGGTAATTGAATTGGCACAGTACTTCTGTGCAAACTATATGTAGATTGAACTACCAGTCCTGCCAATGGAGAGGGTACCTTCCTCCACACAAGCATGTTTTTGGACAATGCACTAACATTTTTTCTGTGAGCAGTTGGCCTCTATGATACTTTTCTACATGGAAGAATCTCATATTGCTGAACTCCTATTATTGAACATATTACTGAATTATTGCTCATGCTGAGACGATTTTAGGTAGGTACTTTTCAATGACCACAAGTTCAGCTTAGGATAGAAGAACAAACCAGAACTGATGCACTTTGCTTTGTCATCTAAAAGCTTCTGCCTATTAATGTTATTAGAAAATAATAGTGTTGACAGATGTTTCATTTACAACATTTATTTTCCACTCTATGAAAGCTATCAACCTGGGGATTGAACTGGCAAATAGTAACTACTTTGCTTACAGAAAATAAAACAAGAAATTTTCCATCAGCCATCATGAAGTGGAATTTTGAATTCCTTGTCTGTAGTCAGATCTGATAAAAGACTTAACTGGATGAAAGGAAATGGACAGAAAAAAATGTTTAAATTTATAACTTTTTAAAATGAAATAGCTACTGAACAGTCCTTCAGCTTTAGAAAAGAGAACACATATTTGTGTATGACCTTGGGCAAGTCACTTTGGTCCAAGGTACTTTTGAGTGTAATTGGCAGAAGCTGAAAGCTAGATGCCAGAGGCAGCTTCAACAGCACTGAGCTGTTTAATTCCAGTTTAAATCAGCAGCAGTCAAGCACTCCAGCATTTCTGAAAGTTCAGAGATCTGTATCTATGGATCCCTCCTCCGATCTGCTATTGCTTGCCTGTCTTTCCTGCCATAAACTCCTGTAGGGCTGTCCACAGGCTTCAAGTCAGACATCCATTTGAACATATTCCTGAACTAGATCCTTAGCATCTGGAAGCTTTGAAGTTTTCAATATCTTCTGTTAGTTCACAAATGGTGTCACGTCTACCTACCTACCTACCTACATCTCATTAATCTCTGGAGGTGTGCAGCCATTTTCATATTCAGGAAAAAGACACCTTTTGATTTCAAGCAAGTGCACCAAGTTTCAGCAATAAAGTAAGACTTTAAGTAAGCGAGTGAAAATTACTCTGGATAATGAAAACACTTGAATATTCTTAATTAACTATAAGAATTACAATGCATACCAGCTATGATGTGCCTCTGTATGTGTGTGTGTGTGCATGTGCACATGCATGAACACTGCATGTATGTCAGAGGGTCAATACACTCAATTCCTATGGTAAAATAAACTAATTAGCAGAAAAGATGCATGGGATTAATTTTAAGATATAGTTGTTTTAGTATATGTCCATCCAGACAACAATAACAAATTAACATCATGTTTAAGGGGAGAAACAGCTGTGATAGTCACATTGTTTATCAGAGGAAGATACAGTTCTTTGATCTAAGAAAAGCAAAGGAAAGAAACAGTTTAAACCAATGTGGTATTTTGAACTTCCATGCCTATTGAAGGAAATACTATCCTTAGAGTTGTCTTGTTAGCAAATACTAGTGTAACACTTTGGGGAATAAATTCTCCAGCTATCTTATTTCTTCTAATCATTGTCCCCTTTCACTGGAGAATTTCACATTATTCAGCAACATATGGACCAAACATTTCTCCAGTAATCATCTCTGAACAAAGTAATCATTCCCTCATTAACCAATTATTCCTCAGAATCAAATGAAACAGACATATTTGCTAAGAAAATTTCCTTTAATAAACCCTATGGAAACATACCATGTGCCTACCCTATCCAAGTAGTTTAACTCAAAGATCACAGTGTAGATGACAGAGAGTGATTCTTGTTTTATGCTGGCAATAAGTGATCTCAGCAGCAAGGTTAGGGATAAAATTAAAGAAAAAAAGCAGTGGTAAAAGGGCAGTAATCTCTGGCTAAAAAATTAACCTTCTGTATTCCATGCTATGTCTTTTCTGTATGCTTAAAGGTCAGAGTAGAATCCTGTTCATTCCAAAGGAGATTGAAGTACAAGTGGAAAGACAGCTCCAAAAAGGCCGCTAGTCTATGTGATACTCAAAACACACATAGAAACACAATGGAAAAAAATGTTTCAATGTTGGACAAAAAACCATACCTTCAAAATATGTGGAAGTTCAGAAAGAACACAGGCAAATTGTATCTGGTGAGTCTTTAAAATATTCTGGCTGTTTGGATTTCTAAGTAGGCTTATAAAGAAAAATCTGAGCTTGAGAATTCAAAATGAAATGTATCAAGCTGATATGTGTTTACTTGTATACAGTAGTTTCTTTTAGCTCTTTGTAAGATATAATTGACTTCTCTCTTTGATAGCTTAGAAACTTCATTAAAAACCTAGAAAAGTACTAAAACAAGATAAACAATGAACTCTCTCTTTAAGATATAGCTAGGATTTCAGTATTCTACAATTCCTTTGTTTCATCATGCTGTTTTCAGTGGAAAATACAATCCAAGAGTGTGCTGTGGGGACAGTCAGCTGAAAAGCTGACCCTTTTTTTCACTTGTCTAAAACTTCCAGGGCCTGAAAGTTGTGACCAATATCTTAAAATGCATTTTGAATGTCTTAAGCTCTACTTAAGTATTACCCTTATATCTTGCAATGAATTTTGAAACTTTTTAGGTTCTTCTTAATTATTAGTCTCTTGAGATATTTCTGACTTGCAGTCTAGAGTTAAAATGGGAAACCAAGAACTACCACCTTCTTCTCCAATGCATTCTTCAGTGTTCTTTCTGCAGTAACTTAGAATTTAGCAATTCTATCCTCAGATGCTTCCTGAGCTTGAGGCGCAGTTCACTTTGTGCAATTTTGCTCCTCACAAGAATAATTGTGTTACCTGGAAATTTAATTTCTGCCACAAGTGTCACCAAAACATAGTCTGTAAAATCCCACACATGTTATCAGAGTGTCTACCAGAGCATCTCTGCTTCCCTGGTCTTCAGCTTGGTGGTTTCCCCACCACAGCCAGATATATATAAAACAAGTCATTGGACAACAGTAGCAGCCCATCTAAGCTAATAATGAAGTCAACATGTACTGCAAAACTTGAGATAGAAGCTGGGTAAAATAATCTGTTAGCCTGTGCTCATCTTGGTGAATGTATCTGTCTCTTTGCATTTTAGAAGTCTTGAGTTATGTTGCCCTTACATGTTAATTCATTTGCTAAAGCAAACTTTTTGAACTGTAGTGCAGATTATGCATGCAGGAGACATTACTTACAAAAGAGAAGTATGCTAATTATAATTAACCCATGATTATGTCCTTATTCAAACTAAAAATTAGCTCACAGTTCGGGCAAATATGCCAAAAATACCTTCAAAAATGTCATTCATATACCCAATGGCCCGTCTTCTTACTCAAATTATCTTTCTGATAGTGCAAGTGTGCTGTTTTCATAATTCTTACACTAATTTTATTTCTCTGCCTATAAATCAGAAGTATTAACCTGTAAGTCATTCACAAGTGCCAGTAAGACAGACCTCCACAAAGTAGTGGTGACAGCTGTCATCCTATTGTGAAACACTGTTAAAAGTTTTATTCTTTTCACCTAGTGCTGAGGATATGGACACTTTTGATAGGGCTGTGGTGTTCTGTCTGTAATTTTCTGAATATCAGCATCAAATTAGAAGCCAGCTGAGTCACAGTTCTCATGCCCAAGGGATTCTCAAATTAAGTCACCATTTTTTTCTTCTTTTTTTTTTTTAACAAAAACCATTCACTTTCACTTCTGATTTAGTCTCAAGAAAATAAATACATTAATCATTATTCCTCATATTTAGAGGTATTTCACTCACTTTATTATAGTGTTGTCTCCCAGAGTCGCAATGGTTCAGTCTCAGCCATCATTTCTATGACTAACAAATAGCTAGGATTTAAAAATCCACTGAAGGATGAAATCTGGCAAACATGCTATCTTCACAAAACCAAATTCTTTACTTTAAAAATAAGAAAGCACAAGAATACATCATTATTATACATTATTATTATTATTATTATTATCATTATTATTATTTTGCTCTATAAGTTTTTGAAACAGAAAACTGAAAAAGCTTTGGGGGATTCATAAGTCTTTCTAAACAATTTCTCTTTTGTAACATATTATATATGTGATGACACCTCTGTGTCTTTCTGACAAAACATTAAATTAAATAGGATATTAACCCACACCCATTACTTTGTTTTTGCAATGTGATTAGATTAAACAAAGACACTTTAACTCCCTTGCTATATGTTCTACTTATTCAAATTTGGGATCACTGTAAAAATGTAGTGCTTTCACTTTTCCAAAGCAAATGCTGCTATAAATGAACATTCTTAGCCCCTTGCTTCCACACAAAGCAGGCAGCATGTTCACCACAAACCAAACCCAACCAAACCAAACCAAACCAAACCAAACCAAACCAAACCACACCTTCAGTGGACATTCACTGCACTAACCCATAAGCTATGCAGCTGCTGTTATAAGTCCTTTCATGAATATTGTTCCAGAATTGTTATAACAAGACAAGATCCCTAATCTACACTTTCTTTTTTTTATTACTTTTATTTTTTTTAATGGGACCAAGTATAGCTGCTTTTTTCCATAATACATTACATATTCAAGCACATGTTGAATTTGACAATATCAGCATGGTCAGCCCCTTAGACAACATTAACTTTACTCTGTTTCTTTTAAAAGATCATCTGGCAAATTCATCTTTTGATCTTGGGTTTGGATTATTTTTGAGGAGGATGAGGGACATGTTTGTGTTTTCCCCCGTACCCAAAAGAGAAGAGAGGGCAGGTGCATGCAGAGCACACATAGTGGAGAATGCAGCACAGCCCGGGAGGCAAGTGGGAGTGTGGGAGCAGGGCTGCAGGGTGAAAAGCAGTGCCAGGTGATGTCCCTTGCTGGGCCCCAAAAGCAATATGTTTGGAGAGGAGAGACAATATAACTGAGCTACTAAACCCCATCTCATTGCAAGGCTAATTAGTTTAAGTGGTTTGTCAAGTAAGTGCAATATTACTGCTTTTGGAGCTAGCTCAGTTAGATACTATTTTTGGAGGCCTCTCCATGTTAATTAAACATATTTCACTGCATGTTGTGAACATGCCATTAGCTTCCCTTCTATTTCTAATTAGTGAAGAACCTTGACCACAGCTATGCATCATTATATTGAAACTTTATCTTTTGTCTTATAAATGGATATATTGCAGAAATTAAATAAATACAGCAATGCACAGGACTTTATCAGTCATTTCTAAAGAAACTTAAAAGCTTTCATTACTAAAGCACAGCTAAAAACCCCACCAAAACTGCAACTAACCAAAAATCTCAGGCAGCTCTCTTCCCAGAAATAAATGTTTTCTGTTTCTGTAAGGTAGTCTGAACAAAGCTACTAAACTAGTTCCAATACCTAATGAGAATTCAGAGTAGAGTGTTTTAAAGAAGAACTTATTTGTTTCAGGCAATTGGTTTCAGGTGATAGCATAATAACCTGTGAAGAATCTCCTGCCAGGGGCTTCTCGTGGATATGAGCACTATATTGCTGACACTTTTCCAAATAGATTTTGAATGCTCCAGTATTGGAGCAGAGTTCAGCTACATAATCCACTTTTTTGATGATCATATCTAGTAAGGTGTCTCTGCCAGGATTATACTGAGTAACAGGCTGGTGGCCAAGGTCAACACATGGAGCACCTTTTCTATTTTTACCATAAATAGGGATTCAATTGAAGGTCTACATTGAAGAAGCCCAGCCTACTCCCTTTGTAGTGATGTGTCCTTATCAGGGCATCACAGAAAATTATGGTGTAGACAACTTTGAAAAAAAAGGTGCTAAGAAAAATTAATCTTGAAATCTCAGATTAGTTATCCCCTTACCAAAGGGCCAGCATGTTCCAGAGCTAGAGAAACACTCTGGTGGTGAGATAAGAGGCAAAGCCTGTTTGTCACTGCTGATCTTGCTCCTCTGGGGCTTGGAGGTACAAACTCCACAACCTTGTTATACAGAATCATTCCCTGCTTCCACTGTTTAAGACAAGGATCTTCAATTCAATTTTTAATTTTAAGGACAGGCTGCAGTTTTAAATTTCTTTTTTTTTTTTGCATATGTTTTAGGCGCACATTTTTTTTAACATCTAACCCTGTGTGCTTCTCACTTTTAACTTTCTCCTATACCTTGGTTTCATCAAGTAATTTTAGAAACTCTCCTTGTTAAAAAGCACTGAGGGACTGTGCGAAGATTTTCTTTGCCTTAAGTAGTCAAGAAACAAATCCCAAACAACATGCATTCCAGCAAAATGTATTTGGACAGTACTGCCTGAGCTCTTCACACTGATGAATGCCAGGGCGACTGATATTTGACCATGACTTTAGCATGGTATGGGCAAGTGGACAAATTTGTTGTCTGTGATTTTACTGTTGGTAGTCCTTTGATATGGTGCATGAAAGTGGTGCACTGGGAGAAAAACTTTGGAATCAGATGAATTATATAACTGTTTGTGAACAGTGTGCTGAAGAAAAAATATGCTTGTTACCAAAAGTTTCCTTTGCTGGTAGGCCTTCTCTTGGACATCTTAATTAACTGAAAAAGCATCCATAACCATTCTTCACATGATTCTCTCCTATAAGCACTTTCAATAGAGTTTTCCTCTATTTTATTGATCTGAAAAGCCCTTAAATACCTGACCTAGTAAGAAGAAAACACTATGCTCTGACTGACATCCTGTCACAAAAATTTATCTGGGAGGTTTTTCAGAAACACACGCACGTGCCCATATATATGGAGAACATATTCATCAGCTTGAATACCAATGTTGTACCTAAAAAATTAGAAAAAAATTCCTGAAAATGTACAAGACAGAATGTGGTTAATAAGGACTTGAAAGATCTGAAACTTCCAGGAGATGTTTGTGGGTTTTTAATTATTTCAAATGCATTGCATAAAAAAAAAAAAGCTTTTTTCTTACCTAGTTTTTTTTTCCTATATGTGACTGATTTGGGTAATATATGAAGAATATTTTTTTATATGGGAAATAATTCAAAAGTTTAGAAAAAATGAGAATGCCTTCTGAAAATGCTAAACCAGAATATTTCAACCTTACTGACTTATTTTTTCTCGAAACTAAATTTTTAAAGAAATCAACTTGCCTTACTCAAAAAGTTTTATGTTGATTAAATAGGATTTTTCAATAGAAAATAAACAAACAGCATTCTGCTAGAAAATACATTTCCAGATCTAGTCACAGTACATTTGCATGTGGCCTTATCCTAACTGAGATGGATGGGGTCAGGTCCTTATGTGATTCATTCAGGCTGAGTTTTATATCCACTATCCTTGAGTGCCCTCAGACAGTACAGTTTGATATCAGTTCAAGGGAATTGCATTTCAATCACTAGAAGGTTCATAGAAAGTGATCATAGAAAAGGCATAAACACAACAACCCATTTCTAAAACTGAAGTGAATATTCGTCTTCTTTTTTGCAATACTCATTCAACTTCATAAAATATTCACTGTTCATAAATAAATCAGCACACCTTAGAGCTACAAATACATTAACTAAGTTTCGTCTTCTGTCACTGGGGCTAATTTTAGACCTGTATGAAAACGATTAAAATGTTTTCACGAAAAATTTGGCTTGTAGATTTCCGTTTTGTTACTGGCAATGCCTCATCTGCACAACACTTTTTTCTGCTCATTCTGTTTACTGGTTCACAACATTTTTTTTTGCATTATTAAATGGAAGCAAGCAAGGTAGCTCTGTCACTGCCTTC
>NW_005054315.1:6535395-6571297 GCF_000277835.1 Geospiza fortis
TGACTACCTAAAGCGAGAAAAACCAGACTGGAAGTAACTGGGTTAGGTTTCTAGGTGCTCCTCACCAACCCGGTGAATATGACTGCAAAATCCTGACCCAGGTGTTCAACAAAAAGTGCTTTTCCACAGGTTCCCATATGGCAATAAGGTGTCACTGGCATCAGGATGTTAATTCTTATTACTCAATGAAAATATATTGCTTAAGGCAATCCACCAAAATGATATTTGGAAAAAGCACTTTGATTTTCAGTGGAAGGCTAAGTTTAGAGCTTTGTGAAAATGAACATGTTGAAGGAAACCAGAAAAATCCCCAGGATTTTGGTCACAAGAAAAAGATTCATCTCCATCCAACATTAGCAGCAGGACTGATGGAAAAAAGAAGATAAGACACTTCTTGCTGCACACATGGCACTACATTAAACTTTGTGTTAGAACTGCTCTGCCATTGGATTCTCAGAGGGTACTGAAGTATGTCTGATCCTGACAGGCTATGGAATCCTGAAGTCCTACGAGTCAGTATGATGACTCATTAAATGTGCTACCAAAAATTGTTAAATTCACACAGGAATCTTCTTTTACAGAACTTCTAACTTGCTCCTCCACCGTCACACGTCTCACTGCTCACAGATGAAGTGTTACACTATCAAACTTGCAGGCTTACAGAGTCAGTCCCTGTACTGAAAATGCCAGAAGGAAAACATATTCTGTACCCAATAAATCATATACCTTAGCATTGGCCAAAATAGTCTCTTCATTTTTGTCCTTCCCAGTCTGAAACAAGTATAGCTGTTTTTCTCTATTTATATATTACTCCTCTTATCATCAGAACTATGATGCAAAGCAATATACATCAAACATATAGCTAGCATCCTCAAGTTCTACATTAGTTCATCCAGTGAAAAAAATTATTGAATGGAAATTCTACTCTGAAGCCCATGCAACAAGCTACCACCCAAATCAGTGAAAAGGAAGAAGAAAAATAGAAAATATAAAACCATTTGTATACTCCAGTAAAGTATTCTATGTAGAACTGGGAAATATGAGACAAATATCTCCAAACCATTTTAATGGGTTAACTGGCTCTGTTGAGGGCAAGGGAACCCGGCAGATTTTCATCAGCTGAGAGCCTATGCCAAAGTTTTCTGATTTTTTTAATTCTGGCATGAACCTCTTTTCCTTTGGTATTTGTCTATTCCTGGCATATGTCCCCCATTCCTTTTATGAACAATAAATCAAAGAAAACATTTAATTCTTCTGAAGCGTCTACCTCCCAATAAATTATCCTTCTATTCTCTCTGAGGAACTGCTGCCTCCTTCAGTGACCTC
Organism: Geospiza fortis; assembly: GCF_000277835.1. Taxonomy (NCBI): domain Eukaryota; kingdom Metazoa; phylum Chordata; class Aves; order Passeriformes; family Thraupidae; genus Geospiza; species Geospiza fortis. The sequence goes on from NW_005054315.1 coordinate 6,536,722, forward strand.
CCATTCCTTAGATACTTGAAAAATGCCTTAATATATATCTAAACTTTCTGTGATCCTCATTCCATTTTTCACCTTTGCTTTCCTCATATTTTTTTCTGAAATTCATTTACTAATGCTTCCAGATCTCTTTCATACCTGGGTGTTTTATACCTCACATATGCCTGTGTCTCAACCCTTAATTACTTTTTCACGTCTTTATTTACCCACACTGACTTTTTTACTTTCTAGTGTATATGTTGCTGGATAAGACACGCAACCCTTGGCCACACATTAATTTATCATTGCACATTTTCCATTTCCCTTCTGTGGCCTTTGTACAAAATTCAATTACTTTATTCCATTGGATTTCAACCAAATCTTACCATATGTTTTCAAATTTCTTCCTCTGAATTTCAGCAACTTATCACCAACCATTTAGCTCTGACTTTATTATTAATGATAAAATCTGGGTTCCAAATATGTAGCCAGTTACACATACTCAGATGCACACAAGTTTTCTTTCCAAAGGTCCATACTGTGCAGCAGGCTGGGAGCCCTGTCAACGGAGCTCTACACCTACTCAGACTCACACACATTTGGAGAACCGAGGTCCTACTGAATTCTGGGCTTTTGCCAAGATTTCACTGGGCATATTCTGGAATTTGATCAACACATAGGCCTTATTCATAAGTGAATAGTATGTTTAATTAATTTCACTTCCAATTCTGTTCAGGAACATAGTATTTTTTATTAGTTACCTCCTTTTACATCTATGAAATACATGCACTGTCCCCTCAAACATAGCCAAACATTTTATGTTTTTGGATTTCTGTTTAAGTTGTGGAGTCAAACAGTGAGCAGTCATGAGCCTGCTGGCACCATTTCTGTGTTGCTGTTGGATGGCTGTGGCCCTTGTGATTGGGCTTCCTACTATAAGCACTCTGCAGCAGCTGCTTTTAAAGGTCTTTTCCAATAAGCAGTGGTGCCAGTAAGACTAAACCAGACTTGCAGAGTTCAAGCACGAAGAGGATGCAATCACAGCCAAATATATTGACTATGAAAATGTAAATCAATAACCACCAAAAATTATTTGTAGAGAGGCTTTCCAGCATTATCCAGAACAATCAAGGAATTGACCACTTATGGCAGCACTTCCACAAACAGATTTTTCAGGCCAATTTAAAATGAATCCTTCTCAAATTCCTGGCCAAACTGAAAAATAAATACATATTGTTTCTATTTGGTCTATACACATTTGTCCAGCTATAAGTTCAAAGTGTATGAAAGACAAGTACTGCCATTTCCTGGGATAGAAAGATCATGAGTAACAGCTATCTGCTGACTAAGTATTAATGCTGAAACAAGGGAGTTGGCTTGGGGTCTGAAGCTCCCCTTACCTGGCAGAAAATGTTCTTTTTGGGATAGATTTTGTGGGTTTTTTGTGATTGCCCACAGCTGAGAAAGATCTACTAAATACAGCTAAAAAATTCAGAAAATCAGCCTTAAGATGATTCAGATAGAGCGTTCAGAAAGCAAGGAACAAGGGTTCAGGATTTATTTTGCATAACTTGCTGAGCTGATAGCTATTCCCAGTCACAGAACTCATTATGCTAAGCTTTGGTAGGTTTCATCTTTGCCATCTTTTTTCCAACAGTCTTAATTTCTCAGCTCTCTCAACCTGTTGCTTCGTCACAAAGACTCCAAGATCTCTGGCATGTTACTGCAACCTCTGATACAACAGGAAGCCCTCGGTAAGCAGAACTCCACAGGGTACTTTCATGCAGAGAAGTAACACTGGATTAAATTATATGTGTAAAAGCTAGCAGAGCTCTGGAAGCATTCAGCAGTGGTAGGGCTTGTGCAGAGGCAGAGGAAGTTGCAACACCCATGTAAGATGTGACACTTCCAGAGGCTTTGGCAGGACTCCGCTCTGCGTATCTGCTCCACAGATGCAAATGCACAGCACATGCTTCTCTGCAGAGCTGTTAGCCACTGTTGCTACAGTGCACGAAGAGGGTTATTAGGCAGAAAGGATCACTTCACAAGACCTACTCATCAGGCAAGGAAACACCGTCTCATCATGCGGACTCACTCTTGTCTGCACACCTATGTTCAGGGTATTTAATGTGCTGAGAAGCAGACACGGTCTGAAACACCCACCATACGCAGATCCTGAAACAGAGTTTCAAGTAAGATCTTATTTGTGCATTTCAGTGCTTGTTAATCATATTCATTCACATTCCTAGCAGGCATATGGGGAGAGTCTATACAGAAGCCAGCCAAGAGGAAGAAGCAACTAAAATAAACAGATGGGTGGACAGGGAGGAAATAATATTAAGTAGTTAAACACATAATATAGTGTCTGGAGAGAAAAATAAAAGGGCTAAGAAAAAAATATCAGGGAAGAACACTTCTTCCTTACAACACACGCAGAGCATGTGATAAAGGCTTTTGGGGAAAAACGCTGTGTCTGTAAACAAATAAAGAGATTTTAAAGAATAATATAGGGATCTAGCAGCACACTTAGAGCAGACAATGCCCATTTTGTGCTACACTGGAATAAATAAAAATAACTATACTGTCCTTTAGTGAGGTTCTTCTAAATTTACACTAACATAATTGAAAGCAGAATCTGGCCCAGAAAGAAGATTATTGAATTTAACCAAAACATTATGATGAAGTGAAAAATCAGCAGAGGCTAAAATAGTGATGGATATAAACTCCAGCTGGTCAAATAATGAAAGACAGATTCATGAAGATGTGATTCAAATCTGATTTTTTTGCTACCAGTGAATTCACTCTCTTCATTACTCTCCTATTTAAAAGTTTAGTCATGTAGTCATGGCAAAGAAACAATACCATGTGAAAACAGTCAATGTAGTAAACAATTCACCAAATGAACTATCTGAACTACTCAAGAAAAAAATGAAGTTTTGGTTATTGGTATTCACTCAAGTGCAGGGAAGGCAACTCACAAGGAGACAAATTCTTTGCCTCTCTGATTCCTCTATTCCTTCACAGCCAGCTCTGGTGTGATCATGCCCTCCTCATTAGGTGCAGGGCTTCACCAGCAAAAGATGAACAAGACAGATATTTAACTCAAGGATTTATAAACTGGATTTAAGAACTTGTGTTCTTTAATGAAGAACACAAATTTAAAAAAAAAATCATAATGGGTATATTGGGAACTCAATGTCTCTGACTGCCACTCATAGTGATGGTGGCAAGAAAGAAGGGATGCAAGTTGGATCAGCTCCACTTCCAGTTCAGCAAAACTTTATTCCTAGCATACTCATACAAAGCAAGCAACAACGCTCATCACAGAATAATGAAGAATGCTGAAGCACTGGTAACCACAGGACAGAAGCGTAAAAAATCCAGTGTTTGGATTGGATCCAACCTGCCTGGATTAATTTGAATTTACAGAATTTCACATTACATTTTAAATGCATGTCTTTAGTCTGTGTAGCTGTGTAGTAAAAGGAGACGTTGCCTTAGCAGAAACCAGTATGCACTGCCTTCCTGTCTGTCAGAAAAAGAGAAAAAACTAAGAGGGACATGAAGAAAAACTGAAAAGAGCAAGACAAGCACATCTTGGAAAACCCTGATAGAGTTACCAATCAGTTAGAGTCTCCTGCACAATGGCAGCTTCATGGTTGTGCTCATGAAAGCAGAGTGCCTTTTTTTGGAAAGATGGTGATATTTGCTGCTTAGATGCAATAGAGGAGAGAACAACGATGCAGCTCTGCTCTCTACATTTCCCAGGTGGAGCAGATATTCTAGGCCCTTACCTATTAGAAGGGTTTAGTAAGCGCATGGTACTTCCCTTTTAATTCCTGCTGCCTTCTCTCCTGTCCTCAAAGGGGAAGAAAACTATTTTGGACCAAGTAAGTTTTAGATATTTGCAAATCCCAGTAATTCGGTGAATCAAATGTTCATCTTTTAGGATCTGGAATAGACAGAGGAAATACCATAACTTATATGAGCAGACAAAAATTCTGTCTTCCTAGATTAACTAGGGACAATCCACCACATGTATTTTCTCTGTGAGATGTTCTCCTTCATCCCAAGAAACATGGGTATTCTACACATTCACTCAAAAGTTGCTATGTAGACCACATAGCTGTAGGTACTGTGAATGCAACAGTGACTAGTGTGTTCTTTTGTTTTGGGGTTTTTGCTGTTGTTGTTTTTTGTTTGTTTGATTTTGTGAGTTTTTGTGTTGTTTTCTTTTTATTCTTAAATGTGAAAATAAGTATAGAGGAAGGGGAGGAGCTGAGAGACTTACTGTGTTTCAGAGGTGCAAAAAATCTGAGAATCACAGTTATGGAGAGACAATGATTTTATTTTGCTCTAGTGCTTGAAGGCACTGGAAAGGGAATTCTGTAAAAGAAAAAAAAAATCTGCTCTGAGGCTGCTTGCCTGGGAATTACTTTGGGTCACTGGGAGCGAGGAAGAGATATCCAGAAGAGGAGAAAATGGTAATAATAAACCACAGGTTCTTGTGAAATGGGAAATTGACTGCAAGGAAGCACAAAGTGTGCTATGCTCCTCAGGCTGGGCTACACTGGTATCATGCTAGCTCAATGACTTCCTAAAGGAATGAGCTGAGTTTTCATAGAGGCTTGGGAAACATATTTCTGTCTTGGGACATAGGTGTACTACAGAGTTATACTGTATCACTACCTGCTACTATTTCCAAGTTTCTGTAGCCAGAAAAAAAAGTAAATTAATAGTAGAAGCTGTTAGAAAATAATTTTAAATTATTTATATTTTTAAATTTAAATTTTATAGTATGCAGGTTTTATTCCCAGTTCTCTAAGTTTCAGGATTTAAAACATTTCCCATCAGTAGTTTACACCTTTTCACCGAGAGCAGCAGCTTTTTGTTTGGCTATTTTTTGCATTCAGATTAGCTTAACATCTCTCTATTTGCTGCAAAAAAGAAACTTTTGAAGACTTACAGGCTTACAGCCTTACAGGCTGCAAATTATGGTATTTCCACAAAGAATTTAAAACAGTACTTGTGGTTTTAAAAGATATACCTAGAATTTCATGTTGCTTTCATTATCCCTCAGAATAAGCACAAGCTCACTAAATTCAGGGATGGATTTAGAAATTAACATTTCTATCAGTTTTTATAGATTGTTTTCTCCATTGAAAGCACACCTGAAATTTCCCAGATCATAGGTTGCCCCAGGAGTGGAATACCATACTGTGCTCCCCATTTTTGGATGAGATATTGCCATATTCTATTCAAAAGGCTCTTATGAATTGTTTTGGAGGAAATGGCTTTTCACTCCAAAGTCAGAAAAATAGATGAGAAATTGGATTCTAGCTTCAACAAGTTTTGCTAGCAGATCTGAAGAGTTCCCTTTCTATTTTTCATAAATAATGACGTTTTCCACTACTGGGAAGACTCCCTTGCTTTTTGTTTGTGTTTAACTGCCACTTGTAAGAATTATGCAGACACATCAGTAGGAAAATTGCAGTTCTTCAATTGTGTTCAAAAAGCATGGGGATAGCTTTTCCTTATTATTATTGGTCTAAAAAGCATTAGTATTGACTTACAGATGGCCACCTATGCTGGAAGCTTATGAAAGAATCTTAAATTGTGGAAAGATTATTCTAAATTTAGGGAAACATCAACTCCCTAATGCTAAAGGTGGAGTCATGCTGCTAAACATATTAGTATTTCTTAATTCAAACACCTGTTCTGCCTGAAAGATACATAAAAAAGCTCTTATTTATTGCTTGCATCTCCATTTCAGATTTAATCTCACTATAAATTCATCTCATGTTAATTTATGTGCAAACAAAGACACACACATTTTAAATATCCGAAATGCTGGAAATAAACTTATTTTTAATTTTGTGCTTGTTTTCCATTTGTCAACCAGCAAATGAAAGGACTGAATAAATCATGCACTAATTGCCAGCGGTGCTAAATTTAGTGTGAGATCTGGAATCCTTTTGATCAAAACCGCTGAATATGAAATCGTCCTCAGCTCTCTAGGCAACTTTATCCGCCTTTCTATTCTCCATCTGTCAGTCACCTGGGAATTTGTGAACTATTCCATATGTCAGGCTTGTCAATCACAATGGAATGTGGGAACTATCTGCCTACTGCATAGGAATTCTTGTTAAAAATTAATCTGCATTAAACTAGATGTTCTATATTTTGAATACCTTATTGTTTAGTGTTGCTAAACATTTTTACCTATATAAGGCTAATGAGAAATTATATTTGACATGATTATTTGGACATGTTTTTGCAAGATTTTTTTATATACACACAGAATTTTTTCCCCCACTAGTTTTGGAACACTTGGGAAATGTTGGTTTTTTCACCTATTTAACTTGCTATGAGTTTTCTCAATCAGTTCCTCAGGGTCTGGAATTTTAGATTCTTTTTCTTGGCCCAAAGGTGATTTTTGTTTCTAAAGAGGGACAAGGAAGTTTGTTGCAGCCACCTTTGAATGTATAATTTTAGGGAGAGAAAATATATTCTCTCCAGTCTCCTCTAAGTTGTTCTCTAGAACTTGTTGAACAATTGAACCCAGAAAGTTTAAATGCATAATCTACATTAAACAAAAACAAAATAAGGACATGGACAGTTGTTTCATGAAATGATAAGTTGAGATATCTTCTATTTTGACTTAAAGAAATTTTATTTAAAAATTCTGTTTGCTTTCCCCATATTTTCATAAAGAATGATTTAAATATACCTTCTGTTACAATGGGGTGAGCTACAAACATATCTATTGAATGTTTTGCTATCAATAAATAACTGTGGATCACTTCTTCAACTAAATTTGACATCACATAATTTTAAGTGAAATTAGCCCTAGTCAACTACAATTTTCTAAAGAAAGTTAAGAGAAAAGAACAACATTAAGTAGCCTTTCCAATAAGTATTCCAAAAATTTGGATTCATGGTGCTGTTGCATTACATGCAATTGGGTTTGGTGGGTAAGGCACACCTTGCTGAACAGTTCTTATGGTGGCTCCTTTTCTTATTCCAGCTTTTTCCCCTCTTTGCCCTGCTTCTTGCTGAAGGTTTTTTTTTTTTTCTGTTAGTCACCCACTTCCAGTCGTGCAGAGATTCACGTGGGTGGGGAGGTGAAGTTCACCTGGCTTTTCTTGCATTCAAAGGGACACCCACTGAAAGCAGCGTCTCCGATAGCCTGCTCAGGGCCAGGGCAGCATCCTCCTGCCTTTAGCTGCTGCTCTGCTACACTTAAAATTAGTAATGTTCATATCCAAATCACCAAAATAATCGAGTTATCACTGACAGAAATCCTGAATTTTGTAATCTTTCTCTTTTCTACTTCTGTGGCAGCAACATTGCACAACACGTCATTTTTGCTTCTAATGTCCTCATTAAAAGAAAATGTAAAGCTTAGACATGTTTAAACTATAAAATACATACATATTTTTCTGTATGTCATTTAAAATCAGGGAAATATCAAAATCAAGTTTCTCCTTTATCTTCAATATATGGAAGAAATATTTGAAGGTTATTTAAAGGATATTTACAAGCATAACTTACATACATTTTTAAAAAGATATTTATCATATGAAAAGGCAGATATGTGACAAAAAATGATGTTCCTCAGACTTATAATACATTCCTTGATAACTCTAAGTTAGGAACAAAAAATGGTATATTTCACTGCAATGAATGCTAACACAAATAGTTTCTCTTATTAACTTCTGTCTTAATATCTTTCTCTAAGGCACATAAGCATAAAATTTACATTTTATTTTAATTCTGACTGTGTTACTATGAAGTTTCATTTAAAAAAGTTATACTGTCTCTTTACAAAGTTTTAATGACTTGTATTTGATAGCCTCTCTCAGGAACTAAAGCCCAGTTTTATGCTGTCTTCTACAAAGTCTACCTCTGTCTTCCTATTCTGTACTTTTGACTATTAAGATTTTGAATATTTGTACAAACAGTAACACCTTCTTTTTTAGCAGTCTTCTGAACTTCTGTAATGTAGGAACTTCATGAATGCTTCTGAAAAAAATTCAGTGCTTTTTAACTATGTCAGAAATTTAACTAATTTCTTCCTCTATGGCTGTTAACAGTATCATATTGTAATAAAGGTGCAATAGGTAGAAAATTAAAAATAATAAACCAGCACACATATGTTACATAATAACACATGTATACATAACACATATATACATAACGTTGTAAACGCATGTAGTGCAATTGAAAACCACGTGCTACAGACCCAGCTCAAAGGAAAGGAGTCTGCAGGAACAAGGTTTGCTTTTAATCCCTCTTTCATCTTGAAATTCAGTTTTTCCTGAGCTTTATTTTTTCTCCCTTTTAATGAGATTGAAACTCAGGAAATAACTTTGCCACTAATCCCATGACTACTTACATTTTTATTGCAACCTCTCAGTTAGGACTCTACTTCAAGGCTTTCTGGAGAAAGAGACACATTGTGTTGCTTGGATAAAAGTATTGTAGTACAGTGACTTCTACAAAGAAGCTCACTAGTCTGAAGGGAAATTATTTTTCCTTTCAGAATCCAAGAACTTTTGTATGTATCAAACTGTAGCCATCTCAAAAATTTGTCTCTTCACCTATGCATTACCTTCATGGCTTATTTTTATGTTGTCTTGAAAAGAGCTTGGATGAGTGGGTGTCCCCACCAGACACCAGTGGGTGTCCCTACCAGACACTGCTTTTGCTGCTTTTCAAGGGAAAATTAGCAGGAGCAGTTGTACCCTATATTGACTAATCACTGATGGTAAAAGCAACATGTGCATGCCTTCACCTCTAAAGGCTAATGTTTTGAGGCAGAACTAAAATAGAAAATTAGGAACTAAGAAGAAAGCTAAAGCTGAGTGTCACCGGTGCATAGAGGCAAAAAAGCATAATGCACTAGGTGACTTAAGAGTTGTCCTGTTTTTAGGTACCTCAGACCTGTTGGCTGGTGCAGGTAGGCACTGCAATTCTCTGTCTCCAGGCTTCACATGTAGCTCTATAGCTACATGTAGCTCAGCCTTCAAAACAACTGATAGATCCTGGAGACAAGGCTCAAAAACAGCCCAGGCTTACACCAGCTGGCAAGCATATTTTGAAACATAAACTTTCTGGACATAAGAATTCCTTCCCTGATTGTTTTTTTTCCTATTAATTTTCCAACAGAAAAGTAAAAAGAAAACCAAATCCCAAAATGGTTTTCAAAAGTTTGCTTTCAATTGCTAAATAATTTTAGCTCTTCAAAATATGCTTTGCACTGAGGACTGTTCTCCCAGGAACACCAGACAGCTCCCAAACACTGAGGAAGATGATCTGCTCCTCACCTTGATCACCTGCTTCTTCAAAGTCTGCATAGATGTGACTGTCCTTCTCTGACATCATTGCTCTGTCCCAGTGAGCCTGGATCAGGAACCAGGGTGAAGAGTCAACAATCAAATAAATTTATTAAACATTTCAAAATGTTTATATATTAGCACATTAAAAATAAACTCCCAAAATTAACAGAACCATTCTACACTGTCTTGAAATTTCAACTTGATATATGCATTTATGTATATTTTATGGATATATATGTATTTATTATTATCTATCTATCTTTGTTTCTATATGTATCTGTACCTATATGTATGTATGCACACATATACTGTCACAGGTATTTTATTTTTAATTGCAACATATGTGGTGTAGAGCTGCTTTCAATATTTTCCATTTAGATACTCCAAAGGGTAAGAGGGTAAGCATTTAGAAAAAAAAAAAATAGAACAACCTACAGCTGGGCAAAGGCAGTTGCTCCTCTTTGAGTTAGTGTGGTACTGTGACCATGCAAAAAAATTATAGCAAAGTAACATGAGCTGCAGGGGGAATAAAGTAGCAATCCAAGTTTCAGCAACCTCCTCCCTTAGAGTGCTGCCCTAGAGTGCTAAACCTAGCACAGTTTTGTCTGGACTCTTAAGTGTAAGACTGTGAGTTTGGTGAGGGAACACTTTTAATGATGAGAAAGAAATAATTACTGTTTTGAGAGATACCAGGAGTTCTAAAGGCTCTATTTAGGAAAGACAGTAAGAAAAAAGAGAAGCTTAAAGGTGTTATGTCTGATTTTAGCAGAGTTTTTCTTCCTGTTCCTTACAGTAGAAAATTTTCTGTGATGGCTGTATTTCCATGTCTGTGTGCTTTGGGTGTAGCAAATTATCCATGAAACTGCTGATTTACTATGAATTAAGAGAAAAGCAGATTTATGACAGTACAGCTGTTAATATATTTCTCTTTTATTGTGATTAGCCAAGACAAATAATTTTTCAAAAAGAGAGGAAATTATCTATCTATAGAAAATGAGAGATGTCCTTAATAGAAAGATAACCCATCTTCTGAAGCTTATACCCAACAATATTATGTCCTTCATATTAATTTTTTTCCTACGCTCATGAAAAAAAAAGTAATTCTGTGCTGCTAAAAAGCATGTTATCTATATTGAAGCCACAGAGGCTATCCAGCCATTTTATCAGGATATTGGGGCGCTAAAAGAAGTCAATTAATGAAGTGTTGTATTTTTTCTTTCTCATCTTGCCCTTGCTTATTAGAAAAACTGGAAATAATAATAATAATAATAATAATAATAATACCCACTCCCCAATATAAGTTATTGGATATCTTTTCCTGATTTGTAATCTCACTGTGTACTGTAACTTTAAGAGAAATTAATAATTTTATCTGTGGCCATCAAATTTTTTTTGATTTTTAGGTGGGACATGGACATGCACTACACTCACACAAAATGGTCAATATTAAAAGCTGGCCATTGCCAAACAGTTCAGTGTTGACCAGGAAAGTGTGAATTCTGAGTATAAGGGAAAGTCATGCTTACTCTTGCTTTGGTTTTGGTGACCCATATATTTCAAAATATACCAGTAATAAATTTTTTAGCAGCCTCTTTTTTTTTCACTTCTCTTTGCTGCCTAAGGATGACTTAAGTCTTGTGCTGCCGCCTAGCATAAATCTCTTCCTGCTTCTTCCCCTGACTTCCAGCAATGAGTAAGTATCACTTCAGCTTCTGGCTGATCACAGCTGATTGGCATCCAGGACAGAAGGGTCTCTCCCAGAGACCACATGAATATACACTTCAATATGAAAGCTCAGCAGTCATACTGAGCTTTCGTACTATCAAACATCTTCAAATAGAAATTAGAAGGTGCTTAGCCTGCTTCCTTCACTGCTCTTGCCTTCCACTTGAGACTGCAGCTTGTGCCCTCACTGGTGTGGAGATTTTTGGGAGACAGCTATTCATCAGCCCTCAGTGCAATTCCAGAGACAGTCCTTCCTCTCCATTCAGAGTAATAGGCTTAAGAAAATTATCTGAGTAGATCTTGCCTTCTCCATTTGTGAAGGGTGGGCTCTGTCTCATATTACATCATTTGCAAGACGAAGCTCTTCCTCTGTAAATCAGCTGAAAAAGGAGCTTCACTGTCAGGGAAATATCCAGGCTTGAATCTGACTTATGGCTGTTTTTATTTATTTATTTATCTGTTTTGGAGGCAGGTTATCTTGTGTTGTTTTGGTTGGGCTTTTTTTTTTTTTTAACCGTGGAAGAACACTAAAGCAGTACTTTGAAAAATGTTACAAGGTATAAATAGCACTGCTGAGAGCAGAACACAGGCTTTGTTGTGTTATCACACAGCAGATCCAACAATATACTACAGATCCATATTGTCAACTGAAATGGAAAAGGAAAACAGTTCAACAAGAATGCTTCTTAGGAAAACTACCCAATTTACTCGTGTGTGTCTCAAGGCCAAAGCATCTTATCTTTGCACAAATCATTCTTCTGTAGTGAGTAACAGCAATACTTCAAGTGGTTTTCTGTTGTGTGTCATAACAGGCTTTCTATTGATGTTGTTAAAAAAAAAATAGCCTGTACCATGATTTTAAACTAGAAAGTGGTACACAGTTTTATTCTAGAAGGAAAAAAGTTGTATAGCAGATATTTTAGCAGTATTAAGCTCACAGAACCTGCACAAATATATGTTTTCTATATTAGCAATAATGTTTTTATTCTTTTATTATAAACTGTAAGGTTGAACCTTTTACTGCACTCTTTGTTAGCTTGGGGGAATTTTTTTTATTTTTGAGGTTAATTTTATCAGAGAGAGCAAATCTTCCCACATCAATAGAAGAAAAATATTCAGCCAATAGTGATCACTTTTTATTGTGCAATCATTACTCAGTTACTCTAGTCAATGCACAGATATTGGCTCAAGTATACAAGGCCAATTAAAATAGGAACACTGGCAAGAAAACATAATGATACTTCCTTCAATTTATTAGTTACGGTAAATGGCTTACAACAAACCAAAAAGCCAGTAACATTCTGAGATAGATCCATTGCTTCTGTACTGTGGATAATTAAGTCTTTTGGTGGGAATTTGTTCATAGGACTGATATACAATTAGACAAATTTGTTCACATATCATGTTTCATTGAAGTCTGTATGAGTCTTCTCTGCTTGGCAATGGGTCCTGATCCTAGATGCTTTTATGCCTGATTAATTGTCAATATTAGGCAGGAGTTTGCTCATTAGCTCCTAGCAGGGCACATCTCAAATTGCAGTAAGCTCCATTTAGACATGATATGCTAACTGTTAATAAACTGCATGGATTGCATGTGTGTGTGAATCTCAGCTGACTATATGTGTGTGCATATACTCATACTCATATATTATGCATGAATAGACACACATAAACATGTACATACATATATGTGTGTGTGTATATATATATACACATGTATATACATAAGTTAGCTCCATGGAGGAAAGAAATAAATACAAATTATTCTCCTGTATACAAGTTGTGGCTGCAAGTGCTGCTAACTTATTCAGGGCTCCCTAGTGAATAAAAACATCCCAACATAAATTTACTGTGTATTATTCATGCTACATTTTAAGTTTTCAATCTGTCATGTCAACTGCTTTAAATCATATCTAAACCAATGTGCTAAACAGACATCACTTTTAAACAAAAGGAAGTAAATTAAAGAACATCTTGCTGTACAACAGACATTTGTTTTGTACATTCATTTTCCGAGGACTTCATTTCTTGATCAAGAGAGATAGAAGGTTGACAGAGAAGTAACAGATAATGCAAACTATTTTTTTCCAGATCAATTTTACCTCCTAACTAGTAATACTGCTGTGCTCAACAATTCAGCCTCAATGATAAAATCTGACTATTCCCAGATCATAAAGCACTTATCATGTCTAAAAGTAAATATGCTTTATTAACATAATTGTTTCTGCTCCTAATTTTTAAAACCCTCCTGTCAGCTGAAGATGAAGTTTTTATGACAGTATTAGTAAAAGTCTTTGTCCATAAAGCTCATGGGAACCAACAGGAAGTTACAAAAAGAATCAGCAAACTTCCCATCGTAAAAGATGATGCGTGTTGAGCATGAGGACTAAAGAAAGAAATGCTGTAAAAGTAAAAAAACGCACCAAAACAAACATGGCCTATTTCAGCCTCAGGTGTGAAGGAACAAAGGCGTGGAAGTAATAGTAAGGGCTAGTATTTAGGTATAAAACCATGAACAAAAGCAGTGATCTAGCTGGTTTTATTCTTCAATGAGACAATGCTGCCTCCACATTCTCTGGGGCTGTAACTACATTTCAGAGATGACAATGAGATACTTTCATCAGGAGATCTTCTGTCTTCACAGTACCAACTGCAAGTTGTTACTCACAGTGCTCAAACGTGAGAAAGGGTTGTTTGTGTGTTTATTCATGCAATCTCACTAAGAACCAAAGATTACCAAATTGCATGAATACAACACATAAACCTTGTGTTAATCAAAAAAAGACTACAAAAATATGAATAGAAATAACTATGCAGATCTCTGTTGGAAAGTACATGAAAAGACAGAAAAAATGCAAAGAAATGGCCTTTCAGAATACCCAGCACAAATCAAATTTTGCTTTGATTAGTTTTTACAGTATTTGTCAGATATAGTACTCCAGTATCAACAATAAAGGGTATTGACTCACATTTCAGTAACTTCAGTTTATAAAACCGAAACTATCTTGATAATAGCATGAGGAGTTGAACATTTAAAGGTCTATAATGGGTCCTTGCACGCTAACACAAGATCAAACACATTTTGAATATGGTTCTCTCAAACAGGGGTCGTTCATATGTTACTCAGACATGTCCTAAAGCAAACAACTGCAGCAGATTGCACTCCCAGGCAGAGCTCACCAAACCTGAGAATAAGTAAGGTGCTGTGATTATCTCTGACACTGAAGCAGTTAAAATGTCATTTTCAAGACTATTAGGTTTGAGGTAAAACTAATACCAATTAATTAATTTCTTAATTTAAACAGGCTATTTCTTTGCTTTAGACTTTAAATTCTGCAGCTCCTATGACACTAAAGGAACATATTTGTGTGTAATTAAAAAATACGGGGTATGATTTTTGATTTTACAGAGAAAACCTTCACTGATCATTTTCAAAGAATATAAGGCAGCCTTTTGGTGACAGAGAAAATGTTCCTAGATTGGAAACTCACAAGTCTCCAGTCACCTTCCCCCCATGGTCCTTCCATCCCTTCACATTAAAAGCAGATGAATCAAGGCACAGTTTTGGCCCAAAGAGGGATCAAGCCACACCTGTTGAGGAGCAAGCTAGAGAGTGGTGAACATTTCATAAATTAAGGTCTTTACAGACTATGAAGAAGCTGGAATCTAAGAGATTACTAAAACCTCATTTGAGTTTTAATCTAAGGATTAATCTAAAACTGTGACTAATGCACTTTGGGGGCTTAATGTTCCACCAGTTAGGTTAAAGCATATGCTAAAATTTACATGATCAAGAATATGTCTAAATACAGCACTAATAGAAGTTGGTCACTGCTGAGAAAACGCGTAGAGGGAATTAACTAATTATGGGGAAAAGCTTCCTTCAGTGAAATTCATTGTGGAAAAAATTAAATGTTTTCCTTTATAATATCAAAAGTGAGTCCCACATTCAACCACAGTGTGAGGACTAAGTATGGAAAGCATGGATACCTCTTTAGCCATGATAGTCACATGAGGATTCTGCATTTTGGTGACTAAAACAGCATGAAACCTTACAACATCTCTAACCTACAACTTCAGAGGAGGAAGCTTACAGGACACGCTTTGAAAGACATTATATTTTCAAGGAAGTGTTGGATGCCTTTAAAATCATGCAAATTTAAGAAGTTTCAAGTAAGGTACTATAATCTCTCTCTTTCTTTAAAAGACTGTTGTCTGAACTTTTCTGTTCCTGAACTTTCAATAAACCTTATATTGGGACATTGGTGTCATTAAAACGTTTTTTTCAGAATGCCACAGTGAGGTTAATGCATAGTAATCTGTTTTAAAGACAGAGATTACACTTGAGGTGTTTCTTAGCTCGCTCAAAATGCTGCTGATTTGCTGGTGTATATAGACAATAGAAATGAGGTTGATTAATAGAAGCAAAATAGCAGGTAGTGTTCATCCATTACAAAATAACTTGTAATTTTTAAAATTTGCTCTGCAGAGCAGCAGAGATAATAACTTTGTCCATGTCCATATGGAGAAGCCTTCTGTTTCCTAATACCTGACACACTTTAACACTTCAGGGTTCACTATAAAGCAGAACATGTTTCTGCATTAAAGGAACAATCTCCAGCAATCCACAAAGTAAATTATTCATTTATCATACTTAGCCCTGTTTCAGAACAAAAGCTTTTATGATGACATACCTGCTCTCAAATTCCTAGTTCTAGGGTTGTAAAACCAGATCGTCTGTCATGATTGTCATCATTACTGTCATGACATGATGGTCATTACAACATGAGAAAAAAGGAATATTCTCAGAAATTCCTTAGGCAAAGAATAAAGTCTTGAGCAATAGAAAGACAAAACATTAACCCTAAACCTGAGGCTGTTTCAAAAAGCCTTTGGAGAAAAGAAGGATAAGTTCAAAAGAAGGATGAGTTTTCTCCACCTTGGCTGGTGGTAAAATAAGCCTAAGCTCAACTCTTTGCATGATCAGCACTGAAGGAGACTTAAAAAAATAGAAGTGGCAAGGGTCAAGACTAGCTGGGTCTTTCATCTTCATCCCTGATCTTCTCCATTGATTTGCCAACTTGAAATACCTACTGCAGGATAATGACCGGTCCCCTAGAGGCATAATATTTTTAAGATGTGAAGGTTGCTACTCCTCATCTTCCTCTTTAAAAAAAAGAAAAAGTCAAAGGTTCTTGAATCAGATGACTTGTTGACAGCAAACATGGTATTTGAATTATGAGCACATCACAGAAACACATGAGTAAGTTTTGCCTTAAGAAATGTGGAAGACAAATATGTAACTATAGAGCACTGGAGTATAGAGCCCTGTGCTTTCCAGCAGAGTGAAGCATCAGGTATCGAAGGCTGGGTGAAACAAGCTGATGTTTTGTGCTAAACATCAGCAGCTGCCCACTAACTGTAAGGCAAACTCCAATACAATCAGCTCTACGTGCTCAGCCAGCATGAAAAATTCTGAACAGAAAAACTTTCACATTTAAAATACATCTGAATGGAGCCTGGGGAGAGAGAAAGAAAGAAAAGCCAAAGAGAAAATTAGAAAAAAGGAAGCAATCATGAGCTTGTCTCTCATCTCAAGTAGACATCCTCTTCTGATGTGGTTCAGCACCAAAAGGAGAGGTGAGTGTCCCCCCTGGTAGGAATGTTTGCTGGCCACATTAAAGACTGGAGGGTCCTGATGCAAGACCACAGTTGATTAATGCCTTTGCCTGAAGAAGCATATTTATTTCTTTTGAATACTCCCAGTGAATTATGTTTCAAGAAAGCCAAAGTACAGCAACAAACCCAGATCATCTCCATGCCTACTAAAATTTAAATAACCTCTGTTGAATACTTTAATACTAGTATTTTCCATCCACCTAAGTCAATAAGAAAGATTATCTGCTACTAATAAGAGTCCATGAAGAGACATAACATTTTTCCCAAACTGAAGGAAAGAACCAGGAGAAAAACAGTGAAAGTGTTACAGTTAAATCTGTTGTTGAGCTTACCAAAATGTTCAAAGAGTTATGATAGTTCATGGACTTTCAGATACTGTGTTTCATGTCAAGAGGGATCCACTCACAATCATTGTACAAAAAACTTGTTTGAAATTGGAGATGGCTGACATGGATGGCATGAATTTGGTTTTTTTGTATTTTTTGTATTTTTTTTATTTTCCATTCAGGAATCACTCTCTTAGCTTCAAAATTAATCAGAAGCAGTGAGCAAACCCAATATTTTTCTAAAGAAAAATTCAACAATGACTGAGAAAGCTCAGCCAGGAACTAATTTAAATTATTCTTGCCAAAAAGTGAAAAAACACGCTCCTACTGTAACTGGATACTGAATTTAAAAACACAATAATAATTTTCTTCTAAGAGGGGAGGGAACTTAGACCAACATATATCGGGGAAAAAACTTTTAGAGTGGTTTAAAGAAAATGTCACCTACATTTTTGGAAGCAGAGCTGACAACATTTTCATGATCAATAAAATTTCACATGGCAATGGCTACTCTTTCAAAGAGAGGTTCCACAATCAAAACACCCACAGCACTTTCTGGCTCCAGAGGTTTCCAAAACTCACTGACTTGGTTCTCAAGTAATTTTTGCCTTTCCTCTTCTCAGCTCAAAGATACAAGCGGGCAGAACAAGTTTACAGTGTTTATTTGTGTGCTATTATGTCTGGAACGCCTCTCTTTCTGGGAAGAAGGTTAATGAGTGAAAAAAAAGAGAGACTGAACTAATTTATAGTGATAACAGAAAAAAGGAACATAATTTCAAAATCCAAACCTCATATAAACTGCTTAGGGATTTTAAGTTCTTTTGTATTTTATCAGTATTATCAGCTGTACTTTTGTACTGTAAAGTTATTTTTAAGCCAAAGTGGAAGATAAAATTGTAAGACAAATACTAAAATGAAAAGAAGGGAGACCTAGAAATCTCTTAAGAAAGTCAATTGTTAAGACCCTTTCTTGTTATACTAACAAATAAATTCTTCTCAGTAAGTTTGCCAAAATACTCATAGGCTTTACTTTATATAAACAGAGCCTTCCCCAGTTAAAATTGAAAAGTACACAGGCATACTCAGGCATATTTCATCCTTCTTTCCACATTAATTGCTGCTTTTGTAGCTCCAACACAGTGAGTGGGGGCCCAATGTATCTATTAGTGGTGAAACCGCAATTACAAATTCCAGTAAAGACACTGAAGCTGAGCAAAATTTGACATTGTAGAAATTTTGAGTGCGTCCTTATGAAATCCAAACATGTTATGCACAGCTCCTTTGACCTCTCCAGTGTTTCTTCAGTTTCACCCTGTTGGAGCAGAAGTAAAGATTTTCCATTATTTTTTTTCTCTCTCCAGTTATTTATGATTCATTGTCTATTATGACAAAACAGTACTTCCTAAAGAAGAATTCTTCTTTCCCTTTCTTTCCAGTCTTCAGTTGCACAGGATATAACATTTTCTGAAGAGCTTACATCCTTGTGCTGGATCTAGTAGAATGGTCTCAACATATCTGCATAGGTAGAAAAAACTCATTTCTGAAAGCGCAGCTTTCTTCTTTCTTTCTTTCATTCTTTCTTTTCTTTCTTTCTTTCTTTCTTTCTTTCTTCCTTCCTTCCTTCCTTCCTTCCTCCTTCCTTCCTTCCGCCACTTCCTTCCGCCACTTCCTTCCGCCACTTCCTTCCGCCACTTCCTTCCGCCACTTCCTTCCGCCACTTCCTTCCGCCACTTCCTTCCGCCACTTCCTTCCGCCACTTCCTTCCGCCACTTCCTTCCGCCACTTCCTTCCGCCACTTCCTTCCGCCACTTCCTTCCGCCACTTCCTTCCGCCACTTCCTTCCGCCACTTCCTTCCGCCACTTCCTTCCGCCACTTCCTTCCGCCACTTCCTTCCGCCACTTCCTTCCGCCACTTCCTTCCGCCACTTCCTTCCGCCACTTCCTTCCGCCACTTCCTTCCGCCACTTCCTTCCGCCACTTCCTTCCGCCACTTCCTTCCGCCACTTCCTTCCGCCACTTCCTTCCGCCACTTCCTTCCGCCACTTCCTTCCGCCACTTCCTTCCGCCACTTCCTTCCGCCACTTCCTTCCGCCACTTCCTTCCGCCACTTCCTTCCGCCACTTCCTTCCGCCACTTCCTTCCGCCACTTCCTTCCGCCACTTCCTTCCGCCACTTCCTTCCGCCACTTCCTTCCGCCACTTCCTTCCGCCACTTCCTTCCGCCACTTCCTTCCGCCACTTCCTTCCGCCACTTCCTTCCGCCACTTCCTTCCGCCACTTCCTTCCGCCACTTCCTTCCGCCACTTCCTTCCGCCACTTCCTTCCGCCACTTCCTTCCGCCACTTCCTTCCGCCACTTCCTTCCGCCACTTCCTTCCGCCACTTCCTTCCGCCACTTCCTTCCGCCACTTCCTTCCGCCACTTCCTTCCGCCACTTCCTTCCGCCACTTCCTTCCGCCACTTCCTTCCGCCACTTCCTTCCTTCCGCCACTTCCTTCCTCCCTCTCTCTCTCCCCTGGGATATTGAATGTACTTTATGTTTTATTTTGAAATTATGATATCGAGAGAGAAGCAATCCAAATAAGATGTGGAAGTCACTCCTCAAAAAAGAGAGGAATAAACTAATGTACATTACCTCGTGACTAGCCCACTGTTTTAATCTTATATGTGTAGAGGTAAAAACAGTATCTATTTATCTTAATATTTTCCTGATGCAAAGTTAATATAGCAAATCTCAAATACATGTAGCAATGAGAAAAATCGGGGATGTAAATTCCAGTGACTGCTTTACATTCAATAGAATCCTTTACTATTTGCTTCTCAGACTTCATTTATCCTCTTTTCTGCAACTTTTACCACCTGGAGCTTTCTTTCATTTCTTTATAAACGAGTCATTTGAGGTGAACCAGGCTGTTATCAAACACTCCTACCCAGGGGCTAGTGCAATGCAGTATTTCCTTGGGAAGCCCACCAAGAGGACCCAGGCTCTGGGATTCACATCAGGGGTCAGTTCGGGCACTCACTTCTATCTCTGTGCTGGGCTCAGTCAGCAGAGATAGTGGCATCCCGATGAGGCCACAGGTTGTTTTCCTGTGGCTTTTCCCCTGAGCAGCCCAGACGTGGTGGGAATTGCATGGAAGCTGCTGCCCCAGCTGCAGATGTTGGACCTGAACTAGCATTCACAAGTGACACACTCAATCACTTAGTCATGCTGACTAGTGGAAGGGTCAGACAATAATCTGACCTTTGAGCAGTAGCTATTAAAACAAGGAGGTCAAACCCATCCATTTCCAGAAACAGCCATGGTATTATGCAAAAGATGTTCAGCTGGACTGTGCAGTGGATTGTGTCCTTAAGTTCTTCCAACATACAGACAACATGTAGTTACCACTTGCAGAATCTCCGCAGTACCACCTTCACAGAATCCCACAACTAGACTAGTGTTTTTCATGAAGAATACTATTTATGGAGGATAGTTAATAAAGTTATTTTATTAATTAATGTCCTTTTTCTGGGAGAGGCAAGCATAAGCTACAAACCTAGATGCCATTTTGCACAGAAAACTACAGGTGCTCCAGAAAGAGAAGAGCTCCATCGATGGGCCACAGAGCAGTATGGTGAGACAAATTTGGGGATCTTGTGAGAGGACAGACAGCCAGTCATTGCTAGATCCTCTCCTCCAACCTCACCTAGCACAGATGAGAAATACCAGATATTACTGGTGCCATGGAGATGGTACAAAGCAGCTGCCTGAAGACTGAAACGAGGTGGTGTGTTTGTTGAAAGCCAGAGATGCTGCCCAGCTCTGCACCCCAGCAGGGTTTCAGGGAAAGCTCCAACTCCAAAGACCACAGGACAGGCTTTTCAAAGTCATGATTCATGCACATTAACTAGAAAAAGTAGGACACAACTCATGCTTCTGTTCTAAAGGACTTCAGTGCCAAGGCACAGTGATCTCTGACCTTTCTCAAATTGTGAAGTAACTGTTGGTTTTTGTTTTCCTTGATGCCCCTTTAGGTCTGAAGAATTAGAATTTAATGTCAGTCTCAAGCAGATGTAGACAATGAAACTCTGTGACAGGGCTACTATTTTCAGAACTGTCTTCTGAAAACATTTTTTTAATTTCAAACACATATTTAAATATATATATGTACACATGCACAGATGGAGGAAGCAGGCTATCCAAACTTTAATGAAATTTGGCTATTTCTCATCAGGCTAAAGAAGAAAAAGATTTTTTTTTCCTTTGTGTTTAGATATTCATCTGAGCCTCTGAGAGAGAGAGGATAATCCAGAGTTTCATGGAGTTTGTGGTCCCAACTTCCTCAGAAACATTTAATCAGCCCACTAAAGTCATTGCACTTTCTGAGTCTGTTTTTAATTTGTTAAAATCAGGAATACAGGCTTTTTTGAAAGAAAGTCCTTTTCCCTCTGTGAAGTGGGTTTCCCTGGATGTCTTTTAATGTCATATGATTATGTAGAGAGATGCACTACAGGGATAGCACATTATATGACAGAGGAGATGGTGACCTTAAGCTGATTTATTTTCTCCATATCAAATAAACATGATTATTATATAAAATTTATCTTAGGACACTTTCAGTGATTGATCAGTACTTCTTTTTAGGATTTCAATAAAGTCACCTCAGATCACATAAATTGTGTTTTATTTTTAAATCTAAGTTATTTTCCAGCTTCATTCTTATGTGTCTGTCACTGTTTAAACATTTTATTTAGAGAGCTAAAGAATGATCTCTCACCACGTAAGTAGATCTGTGTGTATTTTGTTTTCCTGTCATAGGTTATTGTGTAATTTACCTGCTTTCTGGAGAACTTTGCTACAATTCACACAGAGCTAACCACAGATTTCTGCAAAAAAAGAATTACGATCCTTTCACACTAATGGATAAGTATTAATTTCATGCTCCTTTTTAGAATTTAATAACATTGCTCTTGCATATAATTGTTAATTTAGAATTTATCTTATGCATATATATATAAATATTTTGGAAGCTTAAGACCAAATTCTATCCTTATTTGTAAAAATGAAAAATATTAAAGAACGCAAAATAGTTCTTACTGGTAAAGAATTTCTGAAATAATCTCCAGCTTTGTGCATTGACTTTAAGTCATGAACAATAGTGAGTAAGATAATTCAGCCTTTACAACCGTTACAGAAAGCTGAATCTGTCTCATTTTCAGCATTAAGCAATACATGAAACCCACCTGGGGATCCTGGGAAAGCCCATTCAACACTCATTTTCAGCTTTGTTTTGTTTTTCTCCTCCCACTTCCCAGCCTACATGAACACTGAAGGACATACAATCCGTCTTGTTTTCCCACCTGTAACAAAGTACACTGGGGTAAAAACCCCACCAGAAGAGCTAGGTTATAAATGGTATCTTAACCCATTACAGCTGCGCCACACATAAAAATTGGCTGCATGTGTTGTGTTCTTTCACTTTAAATACACTCTACCTTTAGAGGTTATTCTTTAAGCTATCTTCTGTTGCCATAGGCACACTAGGTTGAACAGATCTAGTTAAACACAAACAAGACAAAAATAAAATGTGTGAACCTGTGCCTTGAGAAAAAGACACCCTGCCTTTTCCAAGGATTCCACAGAATGAGCATTTTTGACAATATTTATATATGCTGGGTTTTCAACTCTACCTTGGACCTCCAGCGTACAACGATTCTACACATACACACCCACACTGTACACACATTGGCATATGGTATTTACAGTACACCTTCCATATTATCATATAACTTTCTTATTTCCCACTATGAAACACAGAGAAAATTTATGCTGTGTTGCATACAGTATGCTGTGTTCAAGTGAACTTTACTACATACAAAGTTTCAAGAGCAGGTCTGTGCGAATCATTAACTTTTCAAAAGGCGCCAGTTCCCTTCTGTCACTAATGACATGCGTAACAGTTTAATGTAATGCTACTTTTAATTATCAGAGCCCTTTCTTTAAATATCAAATTTCCCTCTCTAAATTGTCCTGAGTTCCCTTTACAGTCTCATCTGTCACTGTAAATGTCATCACTTTATTCCTTCTTTGGATGCAGTGACAGGCCCACTCTTATTCCCAGCTTTATCTCTTTTTCCATCCTTTATTGTACTACAAAGATCCCTCTTTCATAGTTTACAGCTGTATCCGCTTTCCACACGTGGCAAATGATTGCCTCGGTAAAGGTATTTTCTGTTTCAATCTTGCATTTTCCCAAGGGAGAACAAAAGGGACAAGCTTTCTGGAGTTGGTTTCACTGAGAAAATTGTTTAGAATTGCCTCATTCCTCAACAGATTAACGAATGCATACAATCCCGGCTTAAGTGCTATTGTACAGCACAATTTGTCCATTATACTTTGTCCCTTCCATTTATGAAACCCCCTCACCAATTAAAGTAATACAGCCTTCCAATACCTGCTCCCAATTAAATCTGAGCTGTATTACCTGCCTTGATGCAGCTGGTCACAGATTTCTTCCACTTACTAGCATTCATTAGCCCAATTCATTATCCGGGGGCTGGTGGCAGGAATTCAAGCTACCGGCTTTATTCAGGGGCCATCAAAATTATCAGCTTTCAGCACAAGGCCCCAGTAAGAACAGGATTAAGTGAAGGGAGAGGGAATTCATACAGTAGCGAAATGTCATTGTTTCTACTTTGCTTATGTCTCTTCTAGATCCGTGCATCAGGAGCATCCACTGGGTGTACAAAAGAAGACAGCTGGTCACAATTGGAAGAAAGCCTTTTGCTCATTTGCTTTCAGTATAGCTCCTAATTTTGTTTTCCTGTGCCTCTTGCCTCCCAGCCTCCTTGCTCCAAAAGATAGTCTATTGTCTGATCTGTAGCCTACTTACAGATGTGATCATTAACCACTTAAGGTCTGCTGCTGCAGAGTGGCTCACTGCAGTTTAACAACAATCTTTCACTTACTGAGATTAAAAAAACCTAATTTTTCTGACAGGATGAAAAATTGCTGAATTGCTGAGGTTTCACTGCCCAGTGTAATGGGGCTTTTCCAGGCTCTTGGTGCTCCCAAGATGCTCTGCTAGATGATAGTGTGCAATATGGCAGGCTGTGTTGAAGGAAAAGCCACCTGCTGCTCAGAAGTGGTTTAAGTGTCAATGTCCACTCTGTAAGTGAGCTTCCAGATTTTATTGGACAGTGGTGATTGTAAGACAGCCAGCCACATCATAAGCTTTGGGGCTTTCACAAGAAGAGGAATTGGGGCAGAGGAAAGGGGAGATTTACTCTTGCCTGGTGCTTGGAGACTGTCACCCTCCAGCTCTGCCCACTCCAAAGAGGACTGTGACCATGTCATGGCTTGCTGCTGGCCTGTCTGAGGATGGTGCAAACAGAGAGATTAAAAAGAGAGAAAAAACAATAATATTTCCTGGGAATGTAGTGAAGGGAGAGGCTTGAAAAATTCAATCTAGACAATTTTGGACCAATTTTAAGCTAATTCTTTACTGCAAACACTCATCTCTTATCAAGGATCAGCAACATATGCACATCCATAGCATTTTTTAAGGTGGTGGAAGATGTATATTAGTGTTTTCCTCTCAATTAACTTCTAGGCAATTTTCCCAGCTAAATACATAACATCTTTGGCAACATGCCAACCAAAACCTTAAGACCCAACGCTAAATTCTGTACTTATACAGGCAGCTTAGATTCTCATGCGGTGAACTGGAAGAATGCCAGTAGCTCCCACCATAAACCTAGCAGTAGGAACACTATATATATTTTTTATCAAGAAACTCTACTTTACTTTTCTAAGACCACTTCAAAACTGCACCATTTTAATGTTCCTTTAGCACAAAATAAAAGAAAGATTTAACCTGCTATTAAATTAACCCAATTAGCCATTTATTTCATGTAACCTTACACTTCTGATGGCATTAAATCAAACACACCAACATGTGGATTTTTTTCTTTCTTTTTTTTCTGCAAGTTATGGTAATTACACACTGCCTGCTAGACAATAAATTTCTCGCTAGCCTTTTGGCCTGTTCTCTCCCTCTGGAAGAGGATTATTAGAACAGAAGCATTTAAAGACCCCTCCTCATATACCTCATATATGGAAAAAGATGCCTTGGAAAAAGATGGAGTACCTATGCACCTTAAGGCATAAAATAAAATAATAAAAAAAACCAGATAAAAATCAGAGTGCAAAAAAAAACAGAAAAAAAGAAACAAAAAAAGAAAAAGGAGAAATAACAGAAAAGAAGGTAAGATATTTACAATATTTACAAAAGGTTGATTTCCCGACTCTATATGTTGTCCATGTCATTTGACTCAGATCACATACCAAAGACCACTGTTAGCTGGATGTTATGGTTTTTTCCAAAATATTTTTTCTGGGGACGGGGAGGAGTGGGGAGAAAGAAAACCCAGTTCTAGTAAAAACTGGCAAGAATCTGTGATCAGAATGCCCAAATCTGTCTCTGACACATTGACAGAGAAGCCAAACAACCATGTGAGGCACAACTGCCACCAAGGGCAGGGTGGTGTTCCCTGATGCTCTGGCCCTCCTTTGCCCTCCAGGCAATGTCTTTTGCCTCCAGGTTGCCTTTGCTGCTACCCCGTGCTTGCCAGTAGTCTCGTTCATTTGCTGGTGCCATTTTGTCCCATTTTCAGCCTGTCAGTGAAGCAGATTATGGCAGAGCAGATGAGGTGCTGCAGACACCCCTGGCACATGCCAGGGTCCTGCCAGCAGTGCCCTGCACGATGTGTCCCGGGAGAGGGCTCGGGGCAGCTCCTCCACCTTGAAGCAGCATTCCCATTACACACCGTGCCTGTGTGCGGCTCTGGCACGGAGCTGTCAGCAGCATATTGGGTATCCTCACAAAGCAGGGAGAGTGCCCTCCTTGGTTCTGTTTAGATGTCTTCTTGGGGGCTTACTTTCAAAGATGGCTCTGACTTGTGACCCTGCTGCAGATGGCGTAACTGTTGCCTTGGCAGACTGCCACTCACATCCGGTTTCCAGTCTCACGTTCTCTTTCCTTTACAACGTGGATAACCCTGCTCCTGGCTTTTAATTTCTCCTCTTTTCCCCCCTTCCCCTGTCTCCCCCCGCCCCTTCTTTTCTAGTTCCCCTGGCAGGCACAGCTCCTTGGCTCCACAGCTCCTTGGCTCCAGAAGCTTGTTAGGTATTTGTCATCAAAGATTTTACTCTTCCTTCCATAAAGTTCACCCACGATGACAAAACTAATGAATGACTGTAAGAAGCATCACGATAAAAGGAAAGCTAAAGGAAGCAAAAAGAATGGCTGAAGTGTCCTTCCTTCTCTCTTTTTTTTCCCCTGGCTGTCAATGTTTTAACTTCTCAATTAACTTCACTTGCACGTCTAGTAAGCATTAACAATCTTTTGAATCTTATGTGGGTTTTTAAATATGAAGAGCTTTGTTATCTTCACAGACTTTTAAAGATAGATTGATAAACTCTAAATAGTACAAATTTGATATGGCATCTTGAATGATATATCTAGAAGATTTTCTAAAATAAATTACTTCCAACCCTTTATCTGCTATTAACTCTTCAGGAATCACATAGTATTCAGCAATGTGAAATATGAACAGTTCAGAATCTGAAATAATCTGAAAACACAAAACCATTACTTTTCATTCAAGCTCAGTACCAGAAAGTCCTTTTAATTTTTTCTTCTCTCTAAAGAAACTTTTGCACCTCAATTCTCTACTTCACCTTTAAAAAATCCTTGCCTCTCTAAAACATGTCCTCTGCAGTTCTGAATTTACATATCTTCATACTCAAAGGTAAAGCTTTAAAATTTTAACTTAGGCAATACTTAAGATCACATTTTTTATGCAGAATTTAACTGTGCTCTATGTAAAGACCCTTGGACTACCAAGAAGAAGTACAGGATTCCTGTTTTCTAGTTTCATTCCAAAGCAGGCTGAAGCAGGGAGGGAAGGGAATGAGGATGCCCCAAGCTGACACACCTTACGGTGGTAGAGAAGTTAATAGAAAGCCTTGGGGAAAATGATTGTAAAGTCTGACCCACAAATTCTGACAGAAAAGGGGACGTGTTTACAGATGTGTTTTGCTGCTCTGAGATGCACTGTTACAGACCATACTGTTTCTACCTTTCTTGGGATTTTCACCAATCCTAAAAAAAAAAGGGTTGGAGTATTCAAAAAAAGTAGTTCTTGAGATGAGAACAGAATTTCCTCAAAGAAAAATGAAAAACTTCATTGTGGATTAACCTTGTCCCTAATTGCTATTACCTGGAATATTTCATGCTGTCCTGTGGTCTGATTCTCCAGCAGCTAATGGTTCCCAACTAATTCAAAACATTCCCATTTTCCAGCTAAACAGATTTCTTAGTTTAGTCCAAGCCAATTGCTCTGCCTCTGTGGGATCATCTTTTCCAGACCCTGGGTTCTTCTGGTATACAATAATACCAAATACATCTGTGTCAGGTTCATCTTTACATCACATGGATCTGTGCTATGATTGCTTCTTTTTAGATTACTCCTAGGCAAAGCGCTGAGTAAACAAACAAGGACTTCTCATCTCTTCACCTTACTTATTTGCAATATGAGGGTTACTTATGCACAAACAAACAAACAAAAACCAAAAAAGCTGGGAAAAGAGAAAGAAGGATGCACCCTTTCAGGATTCCTCTTTGCAAGATTCTTCCATTTATTTGCATTGTCACAGCTGTTCACTGTGATGAAAACAAACTTTGAGACACCTTTTCCAACTTGCCTGAATAACAATCTATGATGTTACGGTACTGCCACTTTTTGGTTTTGAACTTTTGGCCTTGTGTTGAGCAAGTCTTTCCTTATGTTTAGGTACACAGTAGCTTCTCCTGACATCTGTACTGCCTCCTGGCTGTGATACATATATTTCCAAAGACACTGGATTTTCACAGATTTGTAGGATAACAGCTGGTTTTCTTACATGCTGCTGTTCTCCACTGGAGGTAGCCCAGCTTGCAGACTGTCATTCCTTGGGGATCTTTGGCCTTAGCTGGAGGGTGTGTACTTGTTGTCCATGTTTCATATAAACCATTCAGTTGTGTGTTCGGCTACAATACCACAAATTACTGGAACTTCGCTTTGATATTTCAGACATTTCCATTAAAATTTTCAGCCATGTGTAGATACTGCCTTAGAATGATTTTGGTCTTCTTCCATTAATCCAGAGCAGTGGCTGTGCTTAGCAACTGCACATGGGAAGAGAATACTCTGCAGGTAGCACTGGTGACACCTTTCTGCTCTTCTGTCTGTACTCAAATTGAGCAAGGGTGTCTACAGGTTTGATTAGATGCTTTACAAAATGGAAGTAAATATTTTTGCTGTCCTCATTTTTCTTGGCTAATTTCTCCTTGAATTTTGGTACAATTTTTGCTGTTGTGTTTTGGAGTATCGATTTAAGACATTGAGAAAAATAGACGGATAAGTTTCCATGATTCACTCTGGAAGTAGTTATAAATTTTTTTTTGCTTCTTCAGAACTACTCTGTTGATTTGGTGGGCTTGTTTAATATAGTCTATCAAAAAGCTGATATGCTTGTAATAGACACACCAACCTTAGTATGTCTTTTGAAATCTTCTTTGACTATTTACTCTTAAATTTTTTTTTGTTCTAACATAGCTGCTTGAAATCTTGTTTCTGGTAAGATGTAGTTTAATTTATACATGACATTTTGAAGTGCATACTTTCTTTCTGTGAAACTACATGGAAAAAAGAACATGGTCCATGGTTTTCTTTTATGGCTTCTCTTCATCTTTTCTTGCAGCTCTCAGTGGTTTTATGATCATGTAAGAAGTTGTGATGGTGCAGAAGTCAGAGCCTTGTCCCAAATGCTCTCTAGGATTTTGTAAAGTTCTACAAGTCTTGCCATTCCATCACCTACACAGATGAAATTTGATTAAATTTGCAACTTCCAATGACAATGAGAAACACTTTTTTTTGGTTTAATTTAAGAATAAATAATTCTGTATTGACACCAGTGGTCTCCACCTGAACCTACAAAATTAGTGAAACTGGTCAGACCAATGGTCTATTTCCCATCTCCAACAGAGCACAACAGCTAACACATAGAGAACAAAATAGGAACAGGGAAATAGCTGTGATACTTCCCAGCTCCCAGCACTGGGACTTACTAAGCCATGGATGGTAGCTTTGGGCTTAATAGTCCTTGATGGATTTTTCTTCCAGGAATAGGAAGCAATCTAAGAATTTCATACTGGTAACATCTTATGGAAAAATTCTACAACTTAACTATGTCTGCATTGACATCTCTGAGATCCCTGGCCACAATTCACATAATTTCACATAATTTTTTGACACCATGAGTGTTCAAATACTTGTGTGAATTTTCTGCATTTTTAAATTTGTATTTCATGTACTTTTTTATCTGATAAAACACCATCTTCAGAAAGGAGTGTTGAAAATAGCTAAATTGCTGAACTTTTCTCCAGACTCACCATAAACTGTAAATAAATTGTCTTGTGGAATCCATGGTCATGGAGTTTTTTTTATTTTATTTTTGCAAGGATTGATTCATGTTTTGACTTCCATATTTTTCTAGGGGATTTGCCAGAAGATTGTGAGCTTCATAGTGTGTTCTCTTTCTCTCCAGACTTTTGAAGACATTGTCACCTACAGAGTGGTTTGCATAGGCAGAGCAGTCTTGAATCTGCATCAATCTCATAGATATTACACGACTAGTTCCTTTCTGAACCAAAAGATCCTTTCTGATCTTTCTCCAAGGTACAATGCCTTTCTGTAATTCTAATATGAAGTCTCAGTATTGGTTTGCAAACAGAATAAACTTTTTGATCATTTTTATTTTCTTTGTGTTTAACATTTTGTTCACACACTGGATATAACAGATGCTGTCCATGTCCTGCCATTCTCATGGATGTGGACAATATTTCTGCTGAGCAAAGGGGCAGACATTTCCTGTAGTTTTTGTTCTGGGATGTCACTCATTCAGTCACATTGTCAGCTGTAAATGTTAGTATTATTTCTTCCATAAACTATATCCAGGAACATATTAGTTATAAAAACCGTAGAACCGAGGTATTTAGTCTTGCTTCATCGTTTTCCTTTTCCTTATTCTGTTTTGTAACCAAACAGTATAATTGTTGCTAAAACTCTCTCCTTGTAGGTGTTCTCCAACTGTGTAACTCCCACTGCTTCAGTGCTTGCCTATGTGATGTACTCAAACATAATGTCTGGTGTAATTATCTTCCTCAGGCATGGGAGTTTCTTTTCCCTTGCATGGTGCAATCCACTACTGTTGTAAATGTGCATCAATGGATTTCTGTCACTCTTTTCAAGAGAAGTACTACACAAAAAGGGCCATTCCTCTCCTCACTATGAATTCCTTTTTGGTGAAAGTATGTATTTTATCACAGCCTGACATTTGCATACTGGTACTTCTAAATAATGTCATATCAATTTAGATATCTGGATAAGTCAAATAATTTGAGTATCCTATTGAATTATTTTTCTAATGCTTGTAATTTTCTTTCAATTACTTTTGATTTGGATCCTGTATAGTACAAATCTTATGTATTTGCATATTTTAAAATATATGGAGTTTATTTCAGTCTAGTGAGTAAACCCATTCTTAGCTATTTTACCAGGACATTTTTCTAAACTCTCTCTTGTTTATTTTTTTTTTTAAGTAGGAAATGTTTCACCTTTTTTTTACAAATCAAACAATCTCAAATAGGTTAAACAGCCTATCTGGATTTTCTCCCTCTTTACTGAACTTACTTCCAGCAACCCATGCACTGTAGATACTGCTGCCATTTTGCATGGTACATAATAGCAAATGAATAGCTATTTAGATTTTCAGATTGCTTATTAAGAAGATATGATAAAGATATAATCTCATTTAATTCTTTGTGTCCTTAGTCCTATCTTCTGATTAGTTTCAGTAAGCCACGCTTTATTTCTAACACCATGACTTTTTTTTTCTTTTGTATAATGCTCACATAAATGTGGAATAAATAGAGAAGGGCATGCTAAAAAAAAAATTAGTATGACAAATTTGAAGTTCAATTTTCATCTCACCAGCTCAGCTGAATTCAGCAAAATGGGCAGAGGATAAAGTAAGATTGCTCCTTGAAGAAGATTCCTCATGTCAGCCTTTGGAATCTCTTACCAGAGATATCACTGGCTATGGAAAAGCTGCATTAACACTGTCCTGGATTTGTTATTTATTCGAGTGGTTTCACACAGGAGACCAGATGTCTCTAAATGTAACAGAGTAGATGGTGGAGAAAATAATTTCTGGAACTCAATCTAGAAGAATAGATGGTTTAAGACCACTGTATTCCTCTTGAGCGACCTTTTTAATATATATGTATGAATATAAATATGCATTCATGTGCATATATACACACATACATATGTATTGCTTACTTGTATATACATACCCAGAGACAGCATGGGTGAACTTCTACAAAATTTTATCAGCCGAAGCTAGTGGATATTATTTCACAGATGGTTGGAAGAACCAAGAATTCTCTTTGTGCTAGGATTTCCGTCACTTCCCAAAGGAGCTGTACAGTATAATCAGTTTGATATACACGTGCAGTCATTTAGATTCACACATTTTATGCAACTTTGACTCACACTTCCTTTCTCCTATTCTCCATTTTGACAATTAATGTGTTTTGTTACTGAAGCAGCTAAAACACGCAGGATCATTTTTCTCCTATGACACTCAGTCCACCATCAGTTTCAGAGATGTTGTCCTCTGACAACACATAAAACAAGGATAAGCTTTATTTAGGCATTTTGGAGTAAATTTTTGCTTTTTATTTTCTAATTCTCTGTTTCTATTTAGACCTTTAAGTAAAAATAGCTGCAAGACACAAATGTCACTACTACAACATCTATTTCAGGACCAGATTTCTTCAGTCACTGCTGCAAAATCTGTTCCATATAGCTTTCTCTTCTGGCTAGCCAGGAGTTTTCAGAAACTCATTACTTTCCATCATCCCTTACAAGATTTTTCACCTAACACTTAGTTTCATTCTCAAATCAGTGACATTGAAATTGCTGAGACTCAGATACCTGCTTTGTATCTTTCTTTTCAAAAAAACGTGGCCATGTGAAGACCTGATTAATGACATTTTGCATCTTGTATGTCCACCAAATGATACGGAATGTGACCTGATATCCTCATAAAGCTACATCTCCTGGCCATCTACCAGAATGCATGATGCGTGACTGTAGCTATAAGGATCTGAACATCAACTTGCTTGGCTTCAGCACTTCTAAACACATAAGTGTCTAGATTACACCTTTTGATTTCTGCTGCAGAAATTGCAGGAAACCAGTTTTAACCAGGTTTATAACAGTTCAAAATTATCTAAAGAGTGGAAGAAGTGTTAAGTGATGAAAGACTGGCCCACTGCTGAAGGCAGGTAGCACTACATGTCAAGACTGAGTAGAGGATAGATGTTAAAAGACCTCAGTTCCCTGATGTGGGTAGGTCTGATCTTCCCCAGGTGTGATGATTTCAGTTCTGTAGGGCGCTCATTCTATTAATCACTATTAATCACTACTGAAGATCAATGGACACATTTAGGCCAAAACCAGCATATGCAGTAGCATACTGAACAAAATAGCATACGAAGAAGGCAGGAGGCAAAAAGAAGGGGATATTAATACCATTGAATGCTCAACTTAGGAGCCAATTTTTCTAATCCTCAGTGCAAAAAGACAAGATTACTCTGGACTAAAATCTCTTAACAGAGAAAAGCCTTATGGTCCTACAAAGAATGTGGCAAATTACTCTAAACCCCCATTGCTACTATCTGCCCCTAATTCCATGGTGGGGGCCACAAGAAGGAATAGCCCACACTCAATTTCACATATTCAGCAGCACAGCTGCAAAAAATAACTAAAAATAATCAAGCACACATAGAGCATTAAGAAAAAGGAGACTCCAAGGCCCCTTCCTTAATCTCTCACTATAAATCCAGTTGCATATATTTTATTTGGCAGCAAGCTATTTCAATATATAACACTGACATTTTTCAAGCAAGCCAGTTCTGATTTTGAAACCTGAAAGATTTCAAGGATGGTGGTATCTTCACCTTAATTCTTTACTTCTGATTCACTTCTATGATAGTGTCTGTGTTTTATTCATTTTCCTTATTTTTGATGCTTCTGGAAGTGAAACACTCATCTTCATATTAAGAGTCACAAAATCCGTTAAGCACTTACTGATATAAAATCAATGATTAACAAAACCTTTGCACACTGGTGATGCCTTTAATAATTATTTCACAAGTCTGGACCCAGGTGTCATGATAATTACAACCAATAATGTCTCTAATACCTTTTGAATTGATTACCATGGATTTGTTCATACTTGCCAAGACAGAAATAAACCAAAGACTGCTGCAGTTATTTTGATTTGTACCTGAAAGGTTTGCAGCCTTTAGAAAGACTCTTTAAATTAGAAGCAAATCTAACTGTGCACATTTTTGCCCAGACTTTCTAAAATAGACATGAATAGTGCATAGCACACACAATATTTTTTAAAAATAGATCGAAAAAATGAATACAATTTTACATAATGAATGGTAAAAGCAAGGGTAAGCTGTGAAAAGCAGCACCACTTAGGCTAAAAGCAAGATAAAATTCAGACATAGAAATTAATTATCAAAAGTAATAAATACCTTTCCTTCCTTTGATCCAAGTTGCATAGTATTTGTCCTTGGCAGTAAGCATGCTGAGTACTGTGCAGTGAAGGAGGCTGAAAGGGGTATCAAATTTCAGTAGTGTCTTATTTGCTAGTACAGAATGAAGGAGCAGGGGACCTTTTTCTACATAAGTGATTTCAGTCATTTGCTCCTCTACAATGTTTTTTGAAGGTTAGCAGTATTCAAATAATAGTTCAAGTTTTAATATTACACAAAGCTCTTATGATTATGATACCCGCAGATCAGCTAATATGGTAATAAGTGGATGACTTACCAAGTGATGAAAAAGCATGTGCACCATGCACCTTAGAAGATGTGGGCTACAACATCCAGCTGTAATACTTCTATTCCAAAAATTACAACAGTCAAATTCTGGTATCAATAATAAAAATGCCTAACGTTTATCAGGACTTCCCAACTTAATTTTAAACACATAATGAAACAGCAGAAAAAAATATATATATAACATTAATTCATCAGTGTAATGGGGAAACCAAGTCGTTGAAGCCTCCTTTTATCTCATCTAAATTTAAAAACCATTTTGGGTTGTCTAACTTTAGGTTTACAACTGTCTGGTGTCCCTACACAGTCAATGAGGAGAAAGAGAGAGAGATTGGAATAACCAAGAGCAATTCTGCCATGAAGGAACATGACATTTAGCTTCTCAGCAACCTCTGAGGAGGAACTATTAGGTGTTACCTAATACTAGATAGACATTGTTTACATTTTGACCCAAAGCTTCAAATTTACTGATGCACACAGGCAAGCAGTGGCCTGCCCCACTTCTAATTTGCTGCCTAAGCC
>NW_005054315.1:6571416-6571784 GCF_000277835.1 Geospiza fortis
AGCTGACTATAGAGCCACTAGGAAAATTAAAATCTCAGGACTCATTCCCAGTTGCTAGTAGAGTAATTAATAGATTACTGAAATAAACACAGTTCAAGTATTATAATTATAACTGTAATACTCTCAGGGTATTCACACAGTACAAAGGCACAGGCCTCATGATTCATTCAGTTTCTTCAGCTATCAGAGAACCACCGAGAAGATGCCATCAGAACGAACAATTACCAGACAGATACTGCATCGGTTGCCGTGACTGTAAGGTAATGATCATGTGCAAAGGCTGTCCTCAAAAGAGTTATGTTTCTGGGTATTGATACTGGTTTATCTGGTGGCCTAAAACTATCAAGTGACATTTGACATTGTGTCCT
>NW_005054315.1:6571820-6640681 GCF_000277835.1 Geospiza fortis
GCACCATCTGCCCACCCCAGGAGAATGCCTTAGAGTAACTCAAAACAATAATAAATGCCTATATTCAGGCAAAAAACTGTGCATAACTTTACTGCAAGGCAACAGAATCACTGAACAAACACATAGCTATCTACCTTATGAGAACAGAAGTAGCAGAATCTGATCCAGACATATTTTGCTATTTGCACCCCATGGGATAAATTTGTGCCAAGTATGTTTAAAATGCTGTCTATGGACTCTCTTCCCTTCTCTTGAATTGGAGTGATTGTTTATCTGAAAGGAGAAACAGGATAGATATGATCTAATTTACATTTAAAATATACCAGGATTTGTGGTTAAGGGTATAAAACAATACACATTAAAGGAAATGTCAAAGCCATTCATAAAGTAAGATCTCTTTATAGGTTGCAATATAAGCAGAGATTGTATCAAGTTGTTATTTTTTCTACATTATGTTTATTGCAAATTTTATAAATTCTCATTTCATATTAATATTCAGTATTTGTACAGTATGTGGACACTATGTAAACATGAATGTTCACATTGTCATGTTGTTATGACAATTTGGTTCATTTTTTATAACTTCCATAAATTATCTATGAAACTGCAAACTAGCTTTATCACTGGCATCATCATTTTCAGAAGCATATTAAATATTTTGTGAAAAGTGTATCAACATAAAGGAACAAAGGGAATAGCTCATCATATTTGATTATTTTATGATATATTTATATAAATACTTAGTATGGTATGTTTGATGACTGCAATCAGGCACCTGGGACAAGATCAGAAGAAAAAGCTTTACAAGAGTGTCGGTTCAATAATGAATTTAAATCACTGAGAATTTGCAAGTGAAAACAATAAGATTATTATATATGTGTAATTTCTAGCTTTGGTGTAAGTGCTCTGGGACTGGCACCAGCATGCTTTGAACTGCTGCAGTGACCTGTTAGACCTTTTGCTCCTGCAGATTTATTTTAGTGGTCTAATGTCTCTGGATAGATTTACCCCATGAGTCAAGGGTTGAGAAAATTCATTCATGTTCATGCTTGTAAGCCCCTGGGACCAAGTACATGTAAAGAAGAGCCTATGACGTTGCATTAGATTTTAACAGCAGGGGCATCATCACCTTCCTGGCATTTCTCTTCAAAGACAGACAAATATACAGAATTTTATCTGACATGAAAAGCTTAAAAATGATACAGACAGGCCCCACACCAGTGTTTGTCTATAACTGAGTGGCAATCTCTCCCCTCTGAAAGCAGAAGTTTCAAAGTAACCAAGCATGCCTGTTGCTTCCCAACAAGTAGGAAAGCGTGAAGCCATATGAATAACCTGTCCAACCAGTACAATAAGAGTTTATTGTTATAGGACACCATTTGGCATGGGTACTTACCCACTCAAAATCGTGTTTCATTTTAGA
Organism: Geospiza fortis; assembly: GCF_000277835.1. Classification (NCBI taxonomy): domain Eukaryota; kingdom Metazoa; phylum Chordata; class Aves; order Passeriformes; family Thraupidae; genus Geospiza; species Geospiza fortis. The sequence goes on from NW_005054315.1 coordinate 6,573,244, forward strand.
ATTTATGTTTTGTTAATTAAATTAATTAATTTGTTTTACTATGGAATGCTATGGATAGGTTGTATTGGCTTAGAAAATGAAAACACTTCCTGGCTAATTGGCCAGAACCAGTTCATACTGCCTAATTATTAGCTGATGAGACAATAACCATCTTCTTTTTTAAATATCTCACACCATTTTGAGAAGCAGTAGCACACATACATATTCTTTGGCACATAATAGACAAGCAAGTAAAGTCTAACATAATTTCCAACTTTTTTGTCAATAGTAGTATAACAGAGTTCCTGCCCCAAGCATTATGCAGAGAAAGAGATGCCAATAAATCTCTTTTGTTTCTGCAGGATAAATGAATGAAACTCTGAGGGGTTTTGGCAAGTTAGCATGGTTTTCTACATATCAGTAATTTTCATTGTAAAGGAAGCTCAAACGTCACTGCGAATTATTAAACACCAAATTAATCTGAAATCAGCAAGAAATTACATAGAATGTCACTGAAGGAAAGGTGAGGCTGTGACTTAATTTATATTATTAACATATGTTAGTTCCAGCTGGGCCTAAACAAAACCTTTCAGGATAAACAAATCAGCATTTGCTTTGCTGCAAAACTTCTGTCTAGCTTTACTGCCAATCTACACTTTCCACTGCCCTGTTGCTAGACCTAAATATTTGACAATACGTGAGGTTCAGACATCACCTCAAACCTCTGAAAGATTATGTAGATTTACTTGTGGGCTTTTTCTTATTCCACTTTGATGAGAGATTCCAATTTGTCAGCACCAAAACACAATGGTGTGTTTTGAAGGTACAGGTCTGGGACATGTGGAAGCACCGTGCCAATGCACACTCATTTCACATGACTGAAATGCCCTGTGAAAATGTAACCAGAGATTAGTCACCACTGTTTCCCAGGCTGCTAGGAAGTGATTTGTCACGGTGACAAGGAAAGCACCACCAAGCAGACCTTGTGGATCCAAATTCACAAAGGCAATATGGGACCATCAGTATTTTTAAAAGTCATTTCTTAAGGGATGTCACCCCATGTTCAGACATGGACTTTGAAAACATTGTACTAAGGAAATGAATTATGCAAATGGTTTGAGTTATGACTAGCAAAATATAGTCTTATGGCTCTTAGGTGATAACATGGTAAAAACCATTACACTGAAGAAATACTAGCATGCTAAAGCAGAATACAGCACTCTCTATAGCCATCTATGGAAACAGAAAATCACCTTTAAAAAACTATGGTCAAGGAAGATTCTTGTGGAAATCTTTACTGGTCTGCTGTATTGGATTCATGTGGTCAGGTTTTTGTAGCAGAGAGGCTACAGAGGTTACTTCTGTGAGAAGCTGTTAGAAGCTTCCTCCATGCTCAGAAGAGCCAATGCCAGGCAGCTCCAAGATGGATGTTCTACCAATGGTGGTAATGCCTCTGTGATGCCTCCGTGATTACACACTTAAAAAGGTAACAAAAAAGTTATTGCACAGGTGCAATTGCAACCTGAAAAGAGACAAATACACATATGTCAGAGGAACAACTCAATGGACAGCAAGATTAGTGCAGAAGTGCTAGGATGGGGGAATCCAAAGCCCAGGCTAGCTCAGCACCAGCCAGCAGTCTGGCTTGACAGCAGCTGTGGCAGAGGGCACGGCTCCGGGACACAGACTGGCTCCAGCGAGCTGCTGCCTAAGGATGACCTCCCCACATCAGAGGTGAGGAGGCTTCGCCCTTGGCTGAAGGCTAGAAGCTGCTCCAGCTAAGCACCAAGAAATAAAGAAGTCCGACAGCTGTCCGCAGCAGGGAAATGTTTCATTAGGAGAGGGTGATGGCTGCAGGCAACTGCCGAAGAGGGCAGGCACTGCACAAAGTTTTAAGGGCTCCCGGAGGAGCGGCGTCACCCACCCCTGGGCAAATGAGCATACAGAAAACCATGATTGACTTAACAGAACAACAAATGGGGGACGAGCTGGGAAGGGCAAACAACTTCTGGTCCAATCACTCTCTGCCCTGAGTAGAAGGTTCTAGGGAAAAGGTGTGGGCAGAGAGTGACGGACATGGCAGTTACTAGGGAAACCTAGGAGGGGTTTGGGAGAAACTATGACAACAGAGGAGGGGTTAACAGATTGACATAAAAGCTGATACAAGGGTGGCGGGAGTTGCCTAGACAACTGGTGATTGACAGATAACTGTGAGGGGGAAAGTAGGGAAGGGAGCCCTAGGCAGAACCATTATAATAACAGAACAGGGGGAAACCGAACCTACCAACTGAATATAACATTAACATCAAAATACAACTTGAATAATAAACTTACACAGATCATAACTACGAACAGAAAAGCGGTCACACCGCAACACAGAAGGAGGGGAAGGAGATGCTCCAGGCTCTGCAGATTTCCCTGCACACCAAGAGGAAGACTATGGTGAGGCAACTGTACCCCTGCAAGCCATGGAGGACCACTGGGATGCAGAAGTCCCTCTGCAGTCCATGGGGAAGACCCACACTGGAGCAGGTGGATGCCTGAGAGGAAGCTGTGAATCCATGGGAAGCCCATGCTGAGACCTGTGGACCCATGAAGAGAGGAACCCATGCTGGAGCAGTTTTCCTGGCAGGACTCATGACTGTGTGGGGAACCCATGCTGGAGCAGGCTGTTCCTGAAGGGCACCTGTTGAAAAGTGATCCACATTATAGTATTTTGTGGAGAACTCTTTCCTGTGAGATGGACTTGCATTGTAGAAGCCCATGGGGGACTGTCTCCCATTGGAGGGACCCCACACTGCAGCAGTAGAAGAGCTCTTCTCTGTGAGTAGCAGCAAGGACCACATGTGATGACCTGTCTGTAACCCCCACTTCCCATCTCCCCACATTGCTGAGGGGGAGGAAGTACAGCTTGAAAAGGAGGGAGGGATGGGGGAAGGTATTTTAAGATTTTTTTTTACTTTTCGTTACCCTGCTCTAATTTTGTTAGTAATAAAAGCATTCACATTCCCCAGTTGAGTCTGTTTTGCCTGTGAGAGTATTCTGTGTGTGATCCCTGTCCCTTATCTCAACTCAGTATCTCAACCTTTCTTTTATTTTCTCTCCCCACGCTCCACTTGTGGAGGGGAGTGGTGGAGCATCTTTGATGAGTGCCTGGCATCCAGCCAGGGTCAACCCTCTACACTACATATGCTACATAAATTGAAATTATCTATGACAGAAAAGATTTACTTAATGTGAATAACTAGGTATATAGAGGTGAACCTTTAAACCTCAAAAAATTCAACAATGCACCTGAGTTGGAGCAATCACCAGTATCAATACAGGCTGAAAGATGAATAGATTGTGAGCATCCCTGTAAAGAAGGAGTTGGGGATACTGGCAGATGAAAAACTGGAGCCAGCAATGTGGACTTACAACCAGGAAAGCCAACTGTATCTTGGGCTGCATCTAAAGTGTGACTGGAAGGGCAAAGGAGATGATTCTCTACCTCTACTCTGCCCTCGTGACACCCCACCTGAAGTTCTGTGAACAGCTGTGGGGTCCTCAGCACAAGGAAGACATGGACCTGTTGGAGCAGGTTTCTTTGAAAATCATGAAGGTTTAATGTTTCTACATTAAATTTCCTTCCAATTGTTTGGGCTTTAAAGTGTTTGGTCTAAAGTTAAACGCACATCATGCTGAAGCCAAATGCATAAGTCAAGGGAAGACCTTGATGGTTTTGAACAGCTCTAATCAATGTTTCTACTGTTGGTTACCTTCTTTTTTTTTTTTCTTTTGAGGAATGTAATTCGACGTTATGTTAAAATTAGTCTCCTAGCTCAATGCTCACCTATATTTGCCCATGCTTTATTGTGTTACTAGTTCTACTACACACCCCAAAAAAGTAATTTTCTTATAGGTTCTATTAATAATGGTAGAATAAGTTTTTGTTTGTACTGGGCAGGGAGCATAGGGAATGTGTTGGTTTTTATTAATGAGCAATGCCAGAATTCCTTTACAAACTCCAGAGAATTTTAGAGCGTTATTAGAAACTCATTCACAACCACATATGAATCACTATGGTTTCCCTTAGCAAAAATGCTTTACTCTGAGTAGGGTATTACACATAATAACCATGCCACTAGCAAACATCACCCTGTTATGTTTTGCTCTCTATCCACATCTGCTTGCCAGACTGTTCAGTAGCTGTTTCTCTCTCTGCCTCGGCTCAGATATTCTCCTAAGAATCTTAGGGAACTTAGCCAACCAAAAATTTACATTCCCTCTTGCTAATGCCCAGAATGTTAACACTTTCAATCTCTTTTCAGAAATCAAGTAAAATCAATGGATGGCCCCTTATTTGACATCCTTTCCTCAAAAATTTCCGAAAAAAAAAATTAGGTATTTCCTAATTTCCTAATTCCAAAATCCTAAAAAAATCTGGGAAGAAGCATCCTTGTGAGCTCAAACAAAACATCCTTCTCTATCCAAGAGGAAACAGAAATGACAGACAAAATAATAAGCACAACTATGCAGACTATCCCATGTTCATCCATCTATCCAGGGGATCAAGTTAGAAACAGCCCTTAGCCCTTGTTACAGATGAAAATAGAGGAAAAGACATTCTTCTGAATGTGAAGAAGGTGATTCAGTCCTCAGCCAGGCTGCTTGATTGTTAACAGTCTTTTAGCTTCTCTACTGCTTTTGGGGCCAAAATAACCCAAAAGACAAAATCAAAAAGCAAAACAAACAAAAAAACCTCAAACAATAAACAGAAAAACACCCCCAGAAAACAAAAACAAAACAAAACAAAAAGAAAAACAAAAACAAAAACAAAAACAAAAACAAAAAACCAAAACAACAACAAAAAAAACCCCACCAAAATTTAAAGCAGTTAAAGCAGGACAAATCTAGTCCTGAGTGCTGGATGTACAGCATAAGTTGAATAAACAATGTAAGACTTATTTTCCATTAAGAGCTTGACATTTACAAAGTGACTGCATGACATATCATGTCATGTATTATGAACTTTTAAAATAAAGATCCAAGGTGAGCACACATTCAGGAATTATATTAAAAGAGGTTTGGGTTTACTCACCATTACTAATTATCCATGAAGAGCCTGGAGGCTGTCTTACTTTTTTTTTCTTTTATCACATCATTATGAAAAATATGTTTTTGCTCAAAATAACAAATAGTATACTGTTATTATATTGAATTGGAATTAGGTGTTTCCACAGCAACTTCTTTCAGTCTCTGAGGAAGATCTCAACCTTGCTACTCCTCAAGGGAGCACAAAGATCTCTCCCACTCCAGTGCTGTGGAAACCAGGAAATGGCTAGTCTCAAGAGAGATGCCAAATTATTTCTCCCTTCTAGAGTTCACTTATGTTCCCACTGAAGTATAATAATAATTTAAATTATATAATTCCATTGAATTCCTCTACTGACTCAATTTTTTCACCTTGTTCTGAATCTGCCTGGATTTTCTTTTAATATATAATACAGGATCTATTTTCTTTTGCAAAATATTTTTTGAGTTCTATTAATGATTTTGCTAACAATATTAATTTTAAATGCTAGTTTTAAAGTTCTTGCTTTTAGAAAAAATCTTTATGGCAATGTCAAACCCATAGTTAGAGTCCTGACTAAATGAAAAGAGAGATTGAACGGGAAATACTCTCTGACCCGGGTTGAAAACTTGAAGGTAGTATGACTAAGTGGAGTATCACTGTGTCAGGGTTCACCAGCTCCCCCTGTCCTGAAAAGTAAAGCTTTGCTACTGGGTCATGTCACTCATCATTTACGGAACAAACACTGATACCCTGGAAGATTTGTGAGAGCAAAAGTAGATGATTTTGACATTTAGGTCCTTTCCCTTTCCTGCTACTCTCTTTTGCAGGTGTGGACTTCTCACCTCTGTCACAGCACCTTGCAAAAACACACACACCTCACATAGCAAAAACTCTCTTACAAAATACTGATTCAGTCCTGCAGATTTGTGTGCCTCCAATGGAAGCAGCCTCACTGAAGCACAGTGTGAAGCCATTATGGGTGTAGGTGCCCTTATATCAGGTATGGCAATTTGCAAGTGTGAGAAAAGACCAAAGGCTGCCCTATGCTACACACAGATAATGCCAGACACTTTCAGCAGACTCATGGCAGGACCCAGCAGCCAAGCTGGTGTCACCTATGGGAAGACATATTAAATAAATGACAAAAATTATGGACACAAGAGGAGAGAATTAAAAAATAAAGAAAAAAAAAGGCCAACCCAATGGGGAGAAAATTGGGAGAGAGTGGATATTTCATGAAGGGCAAGGGGTCTCATTGAGAATCCATGCTGGTTTAGATAAAAAGTATGAAGAGGAAGAGGAGAAACAAACTGACATGTACAGACCATAGTCCTCATTCTCCACTTCCCATTCTAACACATTACATGAGTAAATGAGGTTGGAGTAGAAGAGTGAGGTAGAGCCTGGAAAACGGAGCAGAAAAGTTAAGGCTGTAATGTTTGTAATTTTATTTTATTTGTTTCTCACTATCCAAATCAATTTTAATCATCAATAGATTAATTTTTCTGAAGACAAGTTTGTTCTGAAGACAAGTTTGTTCTACCAATTACCAATAGTAATTGGTAAGCAATCTCCATATCTTTACCTCTGTCCACAAACATTCTTCTACCTGGTTTTCCTTTTATCTCCTCTTATCCTATTGAGGCGTGGGAAATGGGTGAGAGTTTGAGTGGGAATTTGGCTGTTACTAATGGTGAACCCACTGCTGATATCAAAATGTTTTTCAAGTACAAGGTCTGCTTTATCAAGGTGTGTAAAATCATCTCGAATATGAGGTGTGGAGGGTGAGTTGTGAAAGGTAATTTTTCCTCCATATAATTATGGAGAAAAAGATTTTGTCCTGACAAAACGAAATCTCAGTCCACTGAGTGATTCTCACTTCCTTTCTAGTGCTGGTACTATTTGACATATTCTTTATCATGTGATGCTTCCACTTCATACTCTTCACTACAGAATTTTCTTTTCTCTTTGATCTCAGCCTCAATTATTTGTCCCATTATTTGTTCCTTTGCACAACACATCCAATTTGGCCTTGTAAAACTTCTAATATTGTGGGTTGCTCTTGAGAAGACTTTTTGCACACTGTTGCAATAAAAACATTTTGCATACAGTATTGCAAGTACACTGTATAAATCTAATCCTGCTGGCAATCTTCAGGACAGGAAAGGCAAAAAAAATGGAAGAAACATAACATCTCAGTGGAATTTGTATTACCAAATTTCAAGATCAAATATATAAAACCAGCAGCAATCTATACTGGTAAAACATTGTTCTGACAAAAGCGCAGGCAAATAATTAATAACACTGAAAAACTTGGGGTGTTTATATTGCTGAGGTTTTTTTGCACCAAGGTAGCCCATCTAAAATTTACTTCAAATCCACTTTCCTAAGTGTCTTTGGACAGTTGGCATTATTATATAACATCATAAAATAAAATTATTAATTTCCCTTAAAATCAGAGGGAGAAATATTTTTTAGGGGTTCAAATTTGAAAAAGAAATTATATTTATTTAAAAAGTAATGAGATGCAGAGACAGACAAAAAAGTATAAATGGGGACAAACAATCTGAACTTGTTCTGAAACAACCGGATTATTTTAAAAAGGAAAATCAAATTAATAATTAACTGTTTACCTGAGACAGGGAATTGGTGTGATCTGTAAGTCAAAAGCCTTATAGAATTTTTTGAATTGTCCTATGGTACCTCTGATTAAGATGTGGATATGTCTCAAAATTTAAAAAACAAACATACAAAAAAGCTGAACTTTTTATTGAAAGAGTTTGTCCAGCACTATTTTTCTTAATATTCATCTATGTGAACTTCTCTGGAAAATCTTTCTATACTTCTTATTTGGAATTTGAAGGATGCATGCTGGCCAAAATGCAATAGCACAAGGAAATTGAATAATAAACTTTCTGAGCACCTGGGGTGTTTTTTCCTATGTCCTTCTGGGGTCACTGTGTTGTTTTTCCAAATTGTTTGCATGTTGTGACTTGCTCTATAGAAGAATTACCATCCATGATACATTAAGATATTTTTTGATCTGTGATTTTCCACATTGGCATGTCTATGTGTTATATTCATATAAATCATCTGTGTCATCAACTGTTTTTGAACATAAGTCAAACATGTCCAGACTGGTCAGTCTATTCTTGAACTCCCAAGTAGGTATTTGAAAAAGTCAGTGATCATTTTCCCTTTTTTCACCAAACAAACTGAATGGGATACAGAACCCTTGATGATTTATTAAATGGCTCCATTGTAGTTGGAAATCTTACAGCAGCTGGCCAACAGCTGCAGCATGCCCTAGCAGTCAGTACCTCAGTCTTCAATCTGTTGGAAGGATTCCACTTTATTCACAGCTGTGCTTTTGGTTTTCAGTGGGGTGATCCCGAAATGCCCGGGCAGTTTGTTCCATTCACCCAGTCAAAGGCATTAAATAATACAGCCGCAACATTCTCTTAAGACTGTCTAACTTCTCTGCATGAATGAGCCCTTCTTGTTTTTATAATAAACCCTTGGAGAGTGCAAGTGTAGTCATTCATAATGTTCTCAGGTTATTGTCCATTTAGAATTTGTGAGGTTCTTCAGTATACGATTCTGTGCATGGAAATTATTTTCTACCTATGTCCAAAACAAACAGGATTGTGACAGTGGGCAAAAAATAACCTGTTCCAAATCACACTAAATTTACTGGACTTGTGATTTCCGAGGAAAAAGAAAATAAAGAAGAAAGGATAGTCACTGTTTAATCAGATTGTTTTGGGTTGGTTTGTAATTGGGTTTTGGTAATATAATGTGAAAACCTGAGGAACATGGACATAAATCTAGTTTGAACTCATGTGAAGCCCTTAATGTAGACAGACTGAGAAATATTACTAGCAGAAATAATACTTCAGCTATGAGAGTGGACTTTTGATTTGTCACACAGATGCTGGATAATACAGACTCAAGCACATTCCCATGTGGTACAACATGCTGTAGCCTCCACTATTAGCTCTTCTTACAGAGTTAAGCATAGAAATCATTGCTGATTATGGGGAAATTTGTCCTTTTTTAGATAGAAATTGTATCAGTCATAATATGCATTGATTTTCTCTCATATACTTTATTTTGTCTAAAAGCATATGGTGGTATATGGTGTCAGACACAGCTGATTGGCCTTTGAACACTGCATCTGTGCCCATATCACTTTCAAACCCAACTTCAGCAGGTTGAATGATGTTCAATGCTCAGCCAGGACATACTTTCTCAAGTGTAACTCAAGCTTACTTGGAAAGAAGGTGTTGTTCAGCCATTTGTGACAGACAATTTCTAAGTTACCTCAGTGCTTTATCTTTAAAATCATATATTAAAGACATTGGCTTGATGGAGTTTGGCTCTGGAGCATCCTTCCCTCTTTAGAAGTGCTTTAACACAAGCTTGTAACAATTTCTTAAGGGTTGTCTGGGTTGTCTCTGTAGCTTAGCATAAGTTATACAATTGGATCAGCCAGGCATTTGTCGCTGGTCCCAAATGTTATCCTTGAAATAAGTCTTTACTTTAGGCAGGTTCACTTGCAGTGTAATGTGAAGATGGTACATATGATGGGACAGCCACTGGATCAAAAACTTTTCAGCTTGTCAGCCAAGAAGTCTTTCTCCTTCAAATTTTACAGACAGCAGAGGAGCAGGTGTGGTTCAGGTGCCTTAGATGCAGATCCTTTTGCTGGTCAAGAAACATTACTCATACCTGGTTATTCACATAGAATAAAAAGTGTGCTGAGGAGAAGCTGTGACTACTTGAAGCATGAGTGTGATCTAACTTTCCAAATGCTAATTCACTAAGTCTTTCCAGACCTTTTAGAAACTGCTGGAACTGAATCTGTTTTAAATTATTCTATTTTAAGTGATCACCAGAGTCTAGTCTGACATTCTGCATAAGACAGGCCAAGGAATTTCACTGAGTTCTCCAGACCACAAATCCCTTCTTAGATCCATCAAACCTTCATATCTTTGTCATGCAACTGCAAAATCACAAAGGGTTTGTAGGGTGCTTCCAAGTTGTGAATTTGTGGTTTTAAATCCAGATCTTTAGTTATTTAAGTAATAATATAATTTTTGTTAAGACAATAAGTTTTATGGAAAACTGTTGCAATGTACTAAAATTTCTTGCTATGGAGAAAGGAAATTATACCAACTATTTCCTTTAAGAATTTCAATAAAATAATCCTGTGTTTGAGCTTTGAAGTATTGTTGTCACTCAGTTTTTACACACATTTCCTTTTCACCTTGTAAGGCATCTTCAATAGGCATCTTATCCTGGCAGGACTGTAGGTGAAAAGGACTCCTGAATTCAGCCAGAATGGCCTGTCACTTTCCTGCATGACAAATGGGAACAGCAACAAAAGAGATATGTGTACTCCTTTATTTAAAAGTGTATTTTCAAATCTTTATTTTCCCCTAAACATGATTTAAAAAAACCTCATAGAAGTCCAGAAATTCTAAAAAAGATAACACCAGGTGTTTTGAGGGAAAGCTATGGGAACAGATGGCCTTACTGGAGGAGGTAAAATAAAAATTTCTAGATGCTATATTTGAAACCTGGTGAAGAAGAGCAGCTGAATCTGGAGGATGGTGCCAGTATCTACCCTCTGATTTGAGTGAAGAACTTGACAGAAGTGCAGAACCAAAGCAATAAGGTCTGTATTCCTTCTTATTTCCAAAAATCATACTGCAGGCTGAGACCAAATTAATAATATCACTTTCACATAAAGGCTGTGCTCTGACTTCATGTGTGCTACCATGTATGGCCCTGTTCCCAACAATTGTATAAGTCTAAAAGCTTCCATGGAGCCAGCACATGTAATCTCCACTGCTGGCACCAATTATGCTTGGCATTGTATCCAAACACCCACTTTGCACCAGATCTGTCAGTATCAAAGCCATGAGGCTGGAACTTTTCCTGTGCTCTGGAATACATTGATTCAAATAACTCGTCAAAGCTGTAATTACAAGTAACTGTTATATCTGCATGCTTCTTTGGGACTCGGTATCATGAGAGCCTAGAAAGTTAGGATTAAGATAATAACAACAGAAAACATTCCATACCATTCCATTCCATTCCATTCCATACCATACCATACCATACCATACCATACCATACCATACCATACCATACCATACCATACCATACCATACCATACCAAGATCTGTTGTGCAAATGGCATCCTGTGCCTCAGGCACTTAGGGGCAGCAGGCTGCTGCCCTCTTGCCATGTTGGTCTACAGTTGGAAATGATAGCATATACCTCCTTTTTAAGTCTATATGCTCTTAAGGGTTTATACATATAAAATAAATATGCATATAATTTGTAGGATTTTAAATAGACATGCACACACACTTTAATCATATTTGTAAAGACTAGTCTAGACTGTGTGGAGGCAAGCAGACCTATGAGACAGTTAACAGGTGGGATCTATGGAGGACTACAGAAGGAGCAATGAGCTGAAAAGGCTCCTTGATGATCCACATAGGTAACCAGCAGGATATTAATCTGTGGTTCACATGGTATACTTTGCTGTTCACTCACCAACCTGTAAGAAGTCCTGATGAAATTCATGGGGCAGTTATTCAGCAGGCAGCTCTGCGTGTGCATGTTTACCAAGGAAGCTCTTAGGGTTTGGTTGTACCTTTCACCCTGCCTGGTGCAGAACACAGTCACACAGCTGAACAGCCCTTTTGTTCACAGCAGGTCTGCACCCTTTCCTGCTCTGAAAAATAGATCCTGTGCAGCAACAAGCACACACATTGACTATTAGTCCTCATCATGCAGCTTGTGCCACATTATAACAATCAGGGAGAAGACATGAATATACATCAAAACTTTAGGTCCCTCTCTGAAAATATCTTGAAATGCTCTTAGCAGAATCAAAATTTAACCATAATAGCTACGCAAGTTGTTTTGCAAATTGTTCAGAAGAATGAAAGCTGTATAAGTAAGAATTAAAAAGTACAATGAGATATGTATTTCTGAAAATAATTTTAGGGTATTCAGTCCAGCTGTGCATCTCTTTCATTGGCTCTTAAACACAAGTAGTCAATTATGTGAAATATTTAAACAAGAGACATTGTCTTTGAAACTTGTAACATCGTTTACTTACAGCTCTGTTCTTTCATATTAGTTTGCATTACTAGAAAATGGAAATAAAATATTTTTTACTGCAGCTATATATCCACAGTAAGAAAAATGGGTTGCATTGCAAAAATGGACAAACTGATGCAAGCTCTTTCAAATTTCACACATGTGGCAACTGCATGTTATGGTTTGATAGACATGGAAATAGCAATCAAAATACCAGCTTAACCCTCCTGTCTTATATTACTCACCTCTCTCCTTTGTTCAAAGATTTCAACTGCCCTCCTCTTTTAAAAAGGACTTGCTTCCCTGAAGTTTTCCCAGTTTATTTCCTTAAATCTTGCCTCCCCCTGCTGGTTGTGCAAAACAGATATTCTGACTAAAAAACCACCGTCCCAGAGGTAATTGATGCGAGACAATCATGATCAATAAGAAAGTATAGTCCCAATTTATGTTCTAAAGCAGCAACAGCAAATCTCTATGTATGCAATGGAGGCTCTTGGACCTCTTTCAAGCTGCATCTTTGCTTACTCAAAGAGAGCAAGATCCACTTTCTTCTCAAACATGCTAGTGGTGTTTATTGGATTTCTTCCTAATTTGTATGGAGTTTTTTTGGGGTTTGGGGTGTTTTTTGTTGTTTGTTTTTTGGGTTTTTTTTGTGGGGGTGTTCAGTTGCTTGGTTTGGTTTTTCTTTTTGTGTATGAAAAGGGCAGTACACCAAAGATTCTGTAGAAAGAAGATTCCACCTATCTTTTAATAATTGGGTTGAGTTAGAAAAAAACACTAGTGGGAAAATAATTATTTTTAGTTTCATATCCCGTGCATTTTTACTGAGTGACTGAAAGCCCATACTGTAAGTTGGTGCATTTTCTAACCTGCTAAAAATTTACGGAACAGCCAGCAATTTATTTCTGTAAAGTCTTAATTAGCTTTAATTGCCATAGGTCTATTTATACCTATTTTCGCCAATTTATTCAGTCTTCCTTTATGCTTCCAGAACCACTATAAGAACATCTAGACTGTGAAAATGTTTTGCTAATTCAAACGTATATGAACCACAGGATGTATAATTTTCAGAACTATGTCTACATGGGCTGCAATTTACATTAAATTGCTGTTTTGGTTAAATGGCACCTTAGCTACCAAGCAACTCTTTGAATAGTTGTTTCTTTAATTATTATTTAATTTTGTGGTTATGACTGGTTTTCAGTTAAAGAGGGTACTACTGACAAATTCAATTAAAGGAAAATAGAGGACTTAATGGTCCATGCTAATGATTCATTTCATACATAATATTTTATCATTTTCTGTGCAAATTTATAATGAGTGCTTAGCTTGTATTAATAAAAGCTTACATTTAGTCTACATAAACTATAGTGATTAAAATATTTTACTAATGATATCTGTTGATAAATGCTTTTAAAACAATTAGGTCCTTTACCTTAAAGTATTTTATCAGTGAAAATTTATATGAAAATGCATATTTTGTCATTAAGAAGGAAACACAAGTAGAGGAACATAATAACATATCCATAAACAACACCTTTTGATATTAAAACAGCTATGATATGTATCTGCTACGCTCAGAAAAACAAACTTTGAAGAATTATATCAATCAGTTCAATATGCTATCTGATTTTATAGTATCACATGAAGAAGAAGGAGTTTGATAAATCACCTTTTCAGGTATCTGAAGTAAGAAAAAGTACTTCTCTATTTCACAGAAGAGAGAAATTTCAGCTTCTAGAGTTTCTAAGTAGTGTGTGTGGGAGTGAAAGGGTGGGTAAGTAGCTATTACAGTCTCAATTTTACATTTTGCATCCTCACTGATGAAGATAGATTGTCTTCCAAAGTGAATAAAATCATCATTTACAAACATTTAAGCATATAACATCCTTTTTTAAGATACCATGCTGTTTCAGGACAATTTTGTTTTCATGGCTTTTTCTTGCACTGAGAAATTAGTGCCCAATCATTTGCTTTAACAAAGAATGCTATTAGCTTCAATGGTAAAACAGACTTATTGTAATTACTTCGGCAAACTGCTTGACTGGTACTATTGGGACCCAAAATACGGGGGGTTTTTCAGGATTAAAGGCACAACAAAGCAAACAGAAGGGAGGGTCCAAAGATTTTTAAGAGCAAAACAATAATTCTGGAATGCAAGTCAATGCAAATTCAAGAAAAGTCCAATTCCTACATCACTTACATAATTTGTCAATATCCTAGTGATTTCTTAATTTTAGGTGGTGACAGTGGTTAAAGATTGGAATAAGCAGGTTACAATTAGTATAACTTCATGAGTCTTAACAGTGCTGAAATTCAGTATGCCATTTGGAAGTTGCTGTCAATTCTTCTATAAAAGGTGAAAAAATGAGGTGCCAGATTTCTTCTTTGAATCTTAGATCCTTGCCTGAAGAAACTCTTTATTTTGTCAGTCACAGCCAAAATTTTTGTGATTTGTGTTTCTGAAACTTCAACTGCAAAATCTGTTGATTCTAAAATCTCATGTTATTTAGGTTGCTCAATAGTAAATGATAAGAATTTATGAATGAACAAAGGTCAGGATTATCAGGATCAGTGCATGACAATCAGAAGCTTAAGCTTGTTTTCCTTTGTCAAACAGTAATGGTAACATATTTTTCAGATGTCATCAATAAGCAGGGAAGTTGCATTCTTTCCTTTATATGCTTCAGAGCTCCATACATGGTCATTTCAGTAGTTATATGAATGTCAGCAAAAGCAAAATGTTCCTTAGCCATGCTCTTTTTGTTTCTGGCTATTTCCAGAGAAAGGAGCTGAAAACTAAGATTTGCTGGTCAAGTACAAGCTAATAGCCTCCATAGCAAAACCTAGAACTGGCAACACAATCTAAGTCCTACGTAGATGTGTTTTTTCACATAGGAGGCCTACAAATGTAGATGACATACAGGGACTACAAATGAACTTGTTCTGTATGATGCATTTTCACCTCCTTCTTCAAATTTTAGTTAAAATTTCATTGATTTGTTCTAATATGTAGTCTATGATTTCTTGCCAGAACCTTGGTAAGACTGACTGACCCAGTGGTATCCCTGAAACATCACTACGAGAATCAACGGCCCCCAATGACCTTAATTTCAGACAACTGGCTGAAGGTGACCTAAATGGGGGCTTTGCCACCAACAGCTAAAACCTGATCTGCTTGGCTGTATTGAATCTGATTGAGGCAGCTGAATGGCAGCAGAAAGGCTGGGGGAGGGAGGGTGACCTTATTGTATCTTCTCTCTGTCTCTAGGATTTAACCCATAAGTGAGATTATGAACTGAAGTTAGGAACTCTGTCATTACCCTCGTGTACTTCTTGAGGAAGTATTTCAATACACAACTTGTTATTTATCTGTTTTCCCACTTAAGGTTATTCACATACTGAAGGATTCCCAAGTGTTTTGCAAGTAAGGAAAAAAATCACCTGTCAAGAAAATCCAGATGTTTATTTTTTAAAGTTTCTAAGGCATGGAGTGCTTACAGCTATCAATCAGGGAATAAGCCAAACAGGTGACATATTTTAAAGGATTCTTTGGCACTGCACAGACTTTAAGTGCTACACTCTTGGCAGAGGGGTTATGTTGCATTCATAACTTGATGATCTGGGTGGATCCCTGCTGCAACTGATTGCCAAATAGTATAAGTTACTGTGAGATCTTAAATGCAGCCTTGTGGCTTTTTCTTCCCAGCAAAGGGAGACAGTGGCAGTGAGATAGGCAGCCTCTAGGAGCAAACTCCACAGAGGTGCTTGCAAGCATAGCCACCCCTCCTGCTGCCGCTGACCCCTGATGATTATCATAAAAATATTGAAAGGCGTTTTTACTTCTCATACTGACTGGCACAATCACTGAGAGTTATTCTCAGTAATATTTTCCATCTGTTTGTGGTTATAATCTTTGTTACTACAGTTATATAACACAGTTGTTCATTTTGTGGCACCATCCTCTGAAGTACTCTTTGGGGGTCAGCAGTGTTAATTGCCATAGCACACTGGTTTTCCACATCTAAATAGTTCTTGATATAATTTAAGGAATTTTTGCTCATCACTGGTAGCCACCACTACACTGAATATTCATATAGTGAAGACTGTGAGAGAAAATTCTTATAATTCCCTAAGATACCTTGTAAAAGATACATGAAACTGTATAGATAACCTTATATCACAGCAATGTCTTTGAAAGAGACAATTTTGAGACAGGAATGGTAAAAGGCAATTTCCCATGAATGTACAGTTTTGTTAAAAATTTTGTCTACAAAGAGACACCATTCTAAGAGACAACAGAAAACAGATTGCTAAAGAAAATTAGAAATACTAAATTTTGCTACCTTTGCTGAAGATTTCTAAATGCCTGTTTGATACCTTTTGATATTGTTGATACTGTTTGATAGGAAAGCTTTCTAAAAAGGAAAAAACCACATGGACTCAAATACAAGTAATGGGAAAAGGCTGCCATATCTCCCAGATTCCAATCTCTAACCTGTTAGATTATGACAGATTTCACAGACTTCCCAGCTATATAATGAAGTTAAAAGAGTGCTCATATGATCTCAGGCCTAGGGATTTTTAGAACATCTGGAATTTGGTCTTCTAAAGTCTCCTGATTTCTTTTTCTTAGTTTGCATTTGGAGTCATGGTACATTTTTCATTTTAGTGTCTACAGTTTAGTCTGATGAATTCCACCCAAAAATTTTCCAATTAGTCCAGTAAGTAATGCTGGGTTTAGTTGTGAAATTGCTGTTGCCTCCTGATTTTTAAGATGTCCACCTCCTTCTATATCAGTTTGATAACAAGATTATGGTCTAAATTGTGCAAGGTCAATACTTAAACTACAATAACACCAGCTACCTCAGACTTATTTTCACCAAGACTGATAAGGTGCTTTACAGAAAGACATGGAAGAATATTGTCTGACTTTATTTTATTTTTTAAGGTATCTATCAGGTCTTTAATATGCTACTCAACTTAGTAAAACTGATTTTTTGTTTTCGAGGAGCAGCCTAAGAAAGTTGATCAAACCTGTCTGAAGGCTGCAACACAGCCTGGTCATTTGTACAGCATAAAATTTTACTAATTATTTAATTTTTTTAACTGTACCATAAAAGACAATTTCAATTATTTTAAAATAGAAAACAGATGTTAGTGAATTTGCATGGGCTAATTAACTTTCTACAAATACCTCACTGTGAGTTCAGAAAGCTTCAATTGCAAAAATTAGACATATCAAAAGAACACAGTCTAATATGCCCAAAACAAAGTAGAATTGTCTGAAATGTGAGCAACATATTAATGGTTATTCAGAAATTGAATTCCATTGGGTTTTTTAATGTGAGCTGCATTAAAAAGGAAAAACAACAGAACAAAAAAGAATAAAGAGCATTTATTGTTCTTTTATAA
This sequence comes from Geospiza fortis, assembly GCF_000277835.1. Lineage (NCBI taxonomy): Eukaryota > Metazoa > Chordata > Aves > Passeriformes > Thraupidae > Geospiza > Geospiza fortis. The sequence continues at coordinate 6,590,816 of NW_005054315.1, forward strand.
CTACAACACCACAAAAATCAGCCCAGAAGTCCCAAGGGTTAAATATTCATCTGCAAATAAGGTAGGGACTCCTGTGTTTGTCCCTGAGCAAACACACAGTGTCACATTATTTAGCAGCCCTTCTAGTCAGTGCAGTTGCCTAAAGGGTTAAAATGAAAGTTCAGGCCTTTTCCTGCAGCTAGCAGAATCTCTCTAGCAGGGTGATATCTCCACAAATAGATCTTCTCCCCTCTGCTCTTAAACCCACTTGTTGGACCAATAATGTCTAGGAAGACAATGACTTCTCAGGACTTCAGGCATGGAGTATTCTGTTTACACAATTAATTACCAGCAGGTACATTGTCTTAATTTTTACACATAATTTGCTTTGTTTCTCATTCCTTCTTCCTCTTTCAGTCACCACTGTTCACTGCTTCTCCAAAAGACCTACTGTACTATTTAGAGACCTAATGTAGAACAAACTCTGGATGTCCTTCAGGAAGCCAGCTAGTTGGCCTTTCCATTGGCTGTGTAAAGGATGTGGGCATTCACTGTAGGATGGGTCCTGCACTGACCACTTTAGGTTTCAACACATTTTTGTCCCATGCAATTATTGCCTCATGTGGATATACTGGATCTGAATAAGAAGATTAAGCAAAAAAACAGTTTAGTTGTGAGAAAAAATGGAAGGAAGTGGCGGAAGTGGCGGAAGTGGCGGAAGTGGCAGAAGGAAGTGGCGGAAGTAAGGAAGTGGCAGAAGGAAGGAAGTGGCGGAAGGAAGTGGCGGAAGGAAGTGGCGGAAGGAAGGAAGGAAGTGGCGGAAGGAAGGAAGTGGCGGAAGGAAGGAAGGAAGTGGCGGAAGGAAGGAAGTGGCGGAAGGAAGGAAGGAAGGAAGGAAGGAAGGAAGGAAGGAAGGAAGGAAGGAAGGAAGGAAGGAAGGAAGGAAGGAAGGAAGGAAGGAAATAGGGATGTACAACAGCAGAAAACAAAATTGTAAGATTTCTTGATCATCAGAAAACACAAAAACTGGTATTAATATTCAAATATTAATCTTCAATTAAAAAAAAGGTGGCTTCAAGGAGAAAGACTGCAGATTGCTGTCCATGTTTGTTGAAGATGCAAGAGAGGATAATGATAAAAACTGCAATATGGAGCTTATTATTGAGTTTAGACATTAGAAAAGACAAAAGAAGAAACAAGCTCTCTCACTATGAGGATGGTGAAGTAAATGAATAGATTGCCTAGGGAATTTTTGGAATCCCCAGACTGGAGGTTTTTAAAAACAGGATAGACAAACATCTGCCAGGGAAGATTTAGATACAGCTGGTTCTGCCTCAGGGTAGAAAAAGGGATTGAACATTCTTTCTATCTCCCTTCCAGCCCTACTTGCTATGAATCTATGATAAACAACAATAATACTTCAACAGTAGACACTGAGAGGTCACTAGGTAGGGGTAGAAAAGAAAGAGTAATAGCAAGGAAAATCAGTGAGGATTTTCTAGTCCTGTGTATCTCTTGCTTTCCCAACTGTGCCTTTTTCAGGAATGTTTCCAGAGAATGAAAAGGTATTATGAAAGAACATTTTATTAATATTTTGAGATGACAGAGCATAAGACCAAAGTGGAAACCTGCTATGGAAGATAAGACAAAAGACAAACTTAATCGGAATCCAAGCAGAGATAAGGTACCTGTCATAGACAAAGATATTTGTTCCCACAGTGGTTTTAATTGTGTATCAGGCCAAAAAAGCAAAGATTTTATATATTAATCTTTAAATGTTGCAAAAAGGCAATTCTTCTTTGGGTCACTTCCCAGAGACAATTAAGACAGATCAGATAGATGGTTATGACAACATTAATGCAAACATACAAAAATGGCATTTTTTCCCCCTAGGATTAATGTGCAAAAGTATGTAATAGTTTGCATTAAAATATGCAAGCTGAGAAGCTGATATATGTGACTATATTTGTGAAACTGATTGTATTTAAATACCTTTATTGCTAGGCATATGCACAAAACAACAATGTTAAGACAACCACATTATTTTTCCTTTTCATGAATTTTGCATGTTTTGCCATAGAGAACTAATGCTGTGTTCAAAATTACAATGGTATAAAACATTTTCCGTTACTTAAAAAATATTTTTGAATGCCTTTAGCCTGTATTTTTTGCTACATTTTAGCCTGTTAGAGATTCTCATGTTTGTTTGTTTGTTTGTTTGTTTGTTTGTGGGTTTTGGGGCTTTTTTGAGGGGGAGAGCAAATCACAAAAATCACAGCATCCATGTATACACTCAATCAGCTGTCACATCATAAGCATGCTTTGCATTTTCTCTTTCTGAAGTCAAGCAGCAATTATTTTCTGAATCTCATTCAGATGACCGGTCAACAATTTTACTTCAAACGGCACCAAATACAATATTTTAAATTCAAATACTGATTTTTAAAAGGTTGTACGAATTTTACCATTTTCTTTGACAGAAGTAAGTTTATTTTCAAAAACACACCTGGAAATCCTTCTTAAATACATATGGAAGCAGTAAGTAAAGGTCTTGCTTGATCAGCTCTATATTGCATGCTTCCTTTCTGTTCCTGTTTCACAGATAACTAATGATTTGAGGGTAAAAATGAAGAACTTGCATATGTATTAATCCTTTAAGGCTGTTCAGTCATCACTATGCATACATGCAGGTAGTATAATGCATAAATGTAAACAAGGGATGTGTTTTTCTTCTCACTTATGCCATCATTTTTCTGTGCTGTTTTTTCCTTTGTATGCAGTCAAGGGGTTAATCACTGGACTTTTTAAAAGGGATTATTTCTGATATATATTAAAATGGAATTAATTTAAGTACTCAGATAAGACCATTTTCCGCTATCTGCTGCCATTTTCATTTTTTACCCCAGAATGTCATTATCTGCAAAAAATATTTTACTTTTTCAATAAAAAGATCTGAAGAATCAACATTATCACTGGATCAGCCTTTATAGCACAAAATACACTCTGATTGCCTTGACTGTTTTGTTTGATGAGAGGGTGTATGCTTTGTGGGCAAAGCAAGAGGAGAGAAGAATCATCGTAGTATCCCAGTAAGAAACAGGATTTAAACGGCATAAATAGCACAGATTCTGTGATACAATGGAAACATCTCCTCAGCCATTCCCAGCTAAGCTTCACATCCTGCATTTCTACTCCAGTGATCCTGCAGCCTGTAATATACGCAATAAAGTTTGTCGGGGCGGCATGCCTGTGCTGACCGCCTTTGAAGGCTCCAAACCGGCACTGAGCTGCTCCTGTTCCTGCCCAGATTTCTGCTGGAAATTTCTGCTGTGTGATTGTTTCCCAAATGCAGCACTGCTCAGTGCAGTCACGTGTATCCCCAAGGGGGGAATGAAAATGGGGCAAAGTAGGGGTCAGCAGCAAGTGGCCATGCACAGCTGGGGGTTGGATGGAGTGGAGTGGAACAAGGACAACAAAAATGATGGCATTTTGTTTTCTCATGTTTTGACAGCAACTTATTGGAGACACTCTCCACCCTCTCAGAGACACTGCAGAGTAAACTGTCTTTTAGCTAAGAAGAGAGCCATAAAAGTCTAACTGCAGATGAGTTACAGACCTGAGCATAACGTGTTTGGTGAAAGAAAGTGTAAACATCACTGAATATACCAGTTAATACTTCAGATGTGTAATTTTCTCCACTATGGGTTTCTCCTTAATCTTGCTCAGTTATTGGCACTCAAACAGATCTAGCCAAGCCCAAGAGAAAGCAGAGGATAAATACTTTGCTGCCCATGTCACAAGGAGACTACTTTCAATATTTCTATATTTGAACAAAGTCTAGATTTTAAAATATGTACCATAATTTCCCACAGATTATCTTAACTGTTTGCTATATTTAACATTACCTAAGTTAAAATGGGTTAAGAAATATTCCACAAAGACACTGAAAAGCCAGAGCTAGCATAAATTCTGGAATATGTACAAAGAAAAACAGGCAAACATCTACAATTTTAATGTCTCAAACCAGTTTTATTGACTGCAGCTCTGATTTATTTCCCCATCCTACTCTTTCAAGATCTGCACCTTTTCTTTCTTCTTTGGGATGAACAAAGATAATGGAATAGATTGTAAGTGAGGCAAATTACATGGCTGTTTATGGTTGTGTTACACATATTATATATATCATTTGCAAACTATTCCCCAAAGAAATGGTATCAAACTTTTGGGGACAGGAAAGGATCTGATGACAGTCTTTCGTTTATTTTCTTTCAGATGCTCCATGATAACTGAATGCATTATTTTCTTAGATTAATTTCTGTTACTGCAGCTACTGATTTCCCACCATTGTCTATTTGGGGTTATTTTTGGTTTGTTTTTTTTTTTTTTTGCTTTAATGTCCATTAACTATATTATTTGATTGAATGATGCCATCACAATTAGAGGAATACAAGTCCAAATATATTTGAACAGAATCATATATTTACTCCATAAGCACTCTACTTTAGATAAAATGTAAAGGCTTCTGTATTTTTTGAGTTTGGGATTGGTTTTGGGGAGGTTTTGGTGCCTTTTGTTAATTTGTTTAACACATACACGCATTTGAAAATATAGCAGTATTCCAAAATCCCTAAGTTATGTACACAATTAATCTGAAAATTTCAGCACCATGGTAATTTTACTTGGATTTTTTTAAGTGACTTAGCATGAATGCCTTTATTTTTTAAGAAGCAAAATTTTAAGATAAAGTTCTGTTCTTCATCTTTTCATCTTGGTACACTCTGCATAGAGTTGGTTTAAGCAGTAATTATTGGACAGTTTGGACTAAAAGATAACTTCAGCTAAACACTAGGTAAGTGTTCAGGAAAGAAAAGGACAACTCCTCTGAAATGAACAGAATTATTAGCAGCATTTGCCAATGACAGAACTATTATCAGCACTTTGAAATACCTGTTAGTTAAACAAAAATTTATCAACTTTGACAGAACTTCCTGCCTGGAAGGGTAGTTTAAAATTACTGTTAAAATAAAAAATAATATCTATTTTTTTATTCCTTTTAAATGAAGTTTGAAAACCTGTAAATAAAAGAAAAATCTCCCCCTGAAGAAAAAAAAGAAAATATAGCCTTAATTTTCATTTCAATTCCATCAGCATGCAGCAGAAACAACTCCTTTAAATCAATAGGGTGTCATAAGTAATTTGAAGACAAAATCAAGCTGTTAAAAGCAGTTGCAATTTAAATATTTGGTTGCACTCTATGTCACAATCTAGAAAAATTAGTACAATGGTTTTTTTTTAATTTAAAAAGCAAGTAAGCAAACAAAACAGAAAAAGATTCAGTTCTTAGCTATTTCATGGAAGGAATAAAAAGGCTAACTCCAACCCAGGGAAAACTTTCAGTCAATCAAGTTGCACTGCAGATTCAGTCAGTAAGGAGTGTTAGGAAACTAAAACATTGCGATGTAAGCCCATTGTATTTACAGGTAATATTTGCTTATTCAGGTAATTAATCATCACGACTAATTATACTAGAAGGTGGAGAGATTATTTCAGTAAACCAAGATTACTTGCCTATGGGTAGAGATCTAGGAGCTGGATATGTACACTTTCACTAATAAAAGATAAGGATCACTGGTGAGGCAGGTTGTAGAGCTTGGGAAAAGTAGTAAGTTACTAAGTGAAACTGCTTTTGGCAACTATTGACCTTTGAGTTCTTAAACTGGAGCATATATAAACAACACAATGTTCTCTAGCAAGTTTTGCCTGATAACCTGCTGGCAAAGGGACAGAATATCCTCTAGCCATTTTGCATGCACAATTTAGCAATTATGTGGTCAGAGGAAGGATGATTCTTTTAAGGTGTTGGTAGATGAATGGTAGATATTCACAGGCTTTACACATTTACAAAGGAATTTCAAAATCCAACACAGCGTAATCAATATCAACTCCAAATCTTCTATACTGAGATAAATGATATCGATCAGTCTACTGGGAACACACACACAAAAACAGAAAGAGAGGAAGGATTCAGAAAAGCAGGTCATACAGATCAAAAGCATAGCACTGACAATACTGGCTTAGGGACAAAATGTTAAAGGCTGTTTCACTCAGCATGGAAAATCTGAAAAATTATTTTGATGTATTTAAAAGCAGTGCATTCTAAGAAAGAAACTCTAAATTTATTTCAAGTTACTATTATAGTTGAATAAAAATTTTCCAAAGCATATCAAAAGTTAGTTTTAGATAATTATTATAATCAGGAACCATGCTTAGAATGAGAATACAAATGATTTATAATTCTACCCTTACTTGCAAATTAAATATTAATTTCAAACTTGAGTAAAAATTTTTCAAAATAAACGTTTTGTAATACATTTTGCAAAGTACTACAAACATTGCAATGCAATCCAAATTAAGGTGTGGATGTACAGAGTTTGCCTTTTGAATTTCTTTTATTTGTCAGATTTTCCAAGTTTTCTGGGAGCACTCAGGAGCACAGGGTAAGAGAAGCACATCCAAAATCCTTAGTGGCTAAGGTTTTATTTCTAATTGGTGTTTCCACACTCTTGATGCATTCATCAATCAGATGTAAATTACAGTATGCCTGATTGGGTCTCCTTCACCCTAACCACTCCCTGCTGACTGGCAGTGCTTGCCAACTGCTGCAGCAGGCAAGATGAGCAGCAGGAGCAGCAGTAACAGCACCTCTACTGTTCTGGAAGGTCTTGGCCACCAGCAGTATCATAGCTAACAACTGCTCACTTAACACCTATTGAATGTCTTGAGCACAATTGTCCCTTTGAAGAATGCAGCTGTCGCCTTTGATCAAGCATGAGACATCACTGGCAGCAAGTAATATAAAAGAGTAGGTCCATAAATTCAAACACTGTGGCAATTTCAGAGGAGTTCCTTTATTCTGGAAACAAGCACAGAAAAATGTCTAATTGGTGTGGAGGGAAGTGGCACAGAAGATAGAAGCTGCAGAAAAGCTTTTTTTCATAATATTTAAACCTAGTGAGTGATCAGAGAAAATACTATATAGTCAATAATCCCAACAAACAGGGGGATGGGTTGTGCACCACTGGAAAAATTTAATAAATACACAGGTTGAAATACTTGCAATCACTTTCCAATGTAGCACCCAGATATTATTGTATAGTCTTCAGTCTGCTAAAGCACAGTTCTTATGCTACATTACCATTGATTTTCTGTATTTTAGAGCAGAATGCTATATAAAATTACCTTCAAAGTGGCATACCCCCGCTAGCTGGCTATACTCCTAGCTGGCTATACCCCCTTTGAGATGATTACCAAGTCCAAAAGGAGCCTGGAGATGTTTATGTGAGGGGCGGTGGGGAGAAGGACAAGGAGGAGCAGTGGGAGGAGAAGGGCAGATATGGCGTTTTTTGGCCCAGTGGACAAGGAAAAGCAATCATGGAAATTCATAGATCAAACTTTTTTTGTTGTTTTTTTTTAATTGAGGTGTGCCAGTTTAATGGCGGTATAGATGGTAGCATGGAACTTCATTGACCCTAGCAGTATTTTCAGGGAATGGGAATAATGAGTCCTGTGGGTGTTGGTGACAAAAAGGTATGGGCAGAAATAGGCTCCCTTCATCTTAACTGATAGATGTCATTTTCTTCTTTGTTTTTCTTGAACCAACACCTTAAATGCAACCTTCTCTTTCTGGTTGACTAACACTGATGTTCCCTCATTGCTGCCTGTGAATACTGCAGGTGAGTTTGCTGTATCTGTGGCCAGCACTGAACAAAGGCAATGGGACATCCAGAATGGAAAGGCAGTAGCTTTTAAAAGGTTCAGGTTTGAACATCAGGAGTGGCATCTGTAACACAAACACCTTCAGCTTACATGAGAGGCAAATATACCATTTAGAGCACAAATATTAGTCCTTGTTGTGAATATCCAAGCTGCATGGGGGTTACAAACATTGTCAAATATTATGTAAAAGTGTACAGTAGAAATAATCTCATTTAATGATCCACTGACTTTTGAATATATTTAATGTCAATACGTGACCCAACAATATTTCTAACATCATTTGTATATCACAACTAAATCACTATTATATTACAAAATATACCTTTGTATAACACTAAGTGTGTTTTGTAATCAAACGAAGTAGGAGTGTGGGAGGAAATAGCAAATGAAAAGTTTTTGCGGGATGTGTTATGAACATAAGATAATTTAAGAGGAGTGGTCAAATGCTGCCTGGAAGGATTTGGAAGGATGGGTGCTAGCTGTGACAAAAACAGAAACCCTTTTGCTGCTTCTATCTTTCTTTCAGGAACACAATTTTCAGTCTTTGTGCCCCTATTTTTCTTTTCATCCTCTGCTTTTCCTGTCAATTAAGCTGTACATGCTCCATGGACAGAAGTTATAAATGTACATCACGCTTAAAAAGCCATGAATGTGAATATGGCTGGGATGCATTTCTCCAGATGTTACTTCACTAGTAATAAACCCTGTGACTGTTTGTTTTATCCTCCAGAGCTTTGTGTTTAAGGAGATCCCAGTTTGCTTTGTCTCCCCTCTTATCCAGTGTGGTTAGATTATTCCCCTAGGTCATGGAAGACCCACAATCAGATTGGCACATTTGTCTGAGCAGACTGACATTCCTTCTGTCACATCTGTAAAAATCATGACATCATATGACATTTCAGAATGGGTTTCTTAGCATGCTATGCTGTTAATGCTGTTCTCAATGACAACAGGAGCATCAATTTCAATCAACCAGAAGGCCACTGTGTTTCTTTTAGTGCTGTTTTTCCTCCTTGACCCAGTGGAGTTAAACAGCAGCTCCTGCAGTGGGGCTGAGTTTTTCTCTCTTCTACTTCCAAGTCACCTCAGACAGCTGAGCTATCTGAGCTACATGCTTTATCAGTTGGTAAAAAGCCAATGGCAGTGCTTTTTGAATATTTCTAAATGTTTCTTCAGGCACAGTTAGTTCACACATTTGAAACTAAAGTTACAAACAGCTCTGAGTTGCCAGAAATTTAATTTCTTCAGCAAATAAATTCTTTCCCCTCCCACAAAAGAAAAAAAAAGTCACTGCACTACTCTGTTCCATCACTTTCATAGCTTTATGAAGAGAGTGGCTGAATTCATCAACAAAGGATGTTGGAAACAGACAGATCCATCTAGGGACCAAAAGTACAGCATTTTGGATGAAATAAACATAAATTACCTAAAAAAGTAGAGATAAGTCAAGAAATAGGCAGTATCTGTCAAGGAGTTTAGGATTACAGGTTGCCCATGAACTTGAAGAGGAAATTCAGCGCCTAAAGGAGACAACAAAATATTCAAGTCATCAATACATGCAGAAGAACTAATGACAGGTCTCAAAAAAAAAAAAACAGCTGCTACATGGTGGAAGACAATTTTTATTGACAGGGTCCAAAGTTATGACTGAGGAGAACAACATGGTAATTTGACTTTAAGAGGGAGTTAACTGTGGCACTTCTACCATAATGAAGAAGGCAGATTACAGGGACTTCAGAGAAATTAATTCTCAAATATGTGACATATCCTGACAATTATAAGACTAACTAAGCAACCCTAAGAAAAAAGAATTCGAAAATAAGAAGTCCTGAAACTCTGCATTTTAATTCATCTCTTCCCACTTTGGAGCCTGACAAAAAAATGCATTATTAGAAATAAATAAAAGGAGGGCATGAAATGGCTTCTGAGAATAAGCTGTAATTTATAGAAGGAAAGTAAAATGTCTTCTCTTCTATTTAAAAACCCCTGCAAACCAGAAATGCACAGAGTGAATGGATTTTGAGATATTCTCAGTGAAAGTAGAAAGTCACTAACACATCTGTAATTGCCAAGGGGCCTATTCTTCATAAAAATTTATATTCTCAGGATGTCCATGTCATCACAGCCTGTTACAAGCAAGTATTTTGCTCTTTTGCAAAACACCTGCTTAAATACACAAGTGGCTGTATTAAAGTACTTATCTCCGAATATAGAGAGGGCTTCTTTTTAGGTATGCAAATATTAACTTAAAAGAAAATACAATAGAGGTGACAAAAAGTTTCCATTATGGCTCAAATTAAAAAAATACCACAGTACCCTAAAAGTTATTTTCTTTGATTCCTACTTTATAGACCATCCTTCTAGAAGGAGTCAAAGGAGAAATATATTGGAACTCAATTACCTGTGCTAGTGAACCACGTACAGATATTTGAAAATGGGTCCCTCTCACAGATATCCAGTGTGAACCAAGTGTGTGCCTCTCATCTATCATTAACATTATAAATTGCAGTATGCGCATATTTATGCGGGTGGAAGAAGCAAAAAATGCTCAATAAAAGACTAAATGTGACTCAGTGACAAGTAAAATTTTTTTGTGGTCACTCAAATAGTTCTCTTTGCTTTTCCTCTGTTGAGTGAGTGAATGGAGGTCAAGCAGCTGCACCTCAGTCAGATACGCTTTGGTTTACCTGGATGAAGCACCAAAAGATGAACCTTGTAATTTTGGTGCATTGCTATAAAAGTGACAGACATCATTAAAGGGAAACAAAAGATTGGGGCATCACTAAAAATTGTTTCCGCTTGGCATCAAACGCCTGTGGAAACCACATGGTTTAAAAGGCAGATCAACAACCTTCTCCAAATATCTCAAAACATTTGGCCTTCTCCAAATATCTCCAAAGTCAAACATCTGCTGATCCTTATTGGCCAATGAAGGCAGGAGTCAGCAGGTAGATACTATTAAATGCCAGCATCTCAAACAAATTTTTCTGCAGGTGTTCCAATCCTTATCCAATATGGAAGAGAAACATTGGCTTATTCTTCAAAGAAAAAAAAAATAAAAAAGAAAGAGGACAACTAGAGGGATATGCTCTTTGGAAAAAAGAAAGAAATTTCTTACTCAGACAATCCCTCATAATTTCTAGCAATTTCAAGGTGTGTACAGCTATCATGAAACCTTTAACAACATCTCAGACAGTTATTGAATTACTCTTATTTATAAACCTCCAGTAATGCTCTTCCTTGTCAAATTGCTTACCCATGTCTTTTATATATCTATATATGTATTTAGATATAGTTCTTGCAATAACACTGCATCAAGTAAATATTAGTCTCATACTAAAAAGATTTTTTTTCTTGTGTCATTATAATTTCTTTTATTGATATATTCCTGACTTGAAATGGCACATTTTCACTAGAATTTTCCAGCTGCATTCATGTATCCTTAATATAGTTCCCGTTGTTTCAGAGTAGCTTCTCCTTATTGACTTGTTAGCATGATATTTTTGATAAGGTGCTCCACTACTAAGGATCGGAATCTTTTTTAGGATCCACACACTTTCATTTGTGCATAGGAATCTCTGATCTATATTTACAGTAGCTTTATAATTTAACAGATGTTTGGACAGTTACAGTCCCCTCTGGGACAGTAGTGTGTGGTTTTGAACTACTCCAGAGTTGTTCTATGAATATTTTTCCTCACTCTCTTATAGTCCTGGGGGTCTGTAACAGATGCTAATTGCAGTTTCTTCTTTGTTTTTTGATAATCTAGTCTTACCCCAATTATTCCACTGCTGCCCTCATCATTATTGAATTGTATCTTACTGATTTTCAAGGTTTCAAGCAATAGATAAGACCACATTATCTACAGCTTATACACACACAGCATAGCTTAAGTTTCATATGTGCATATGGAGATGGTGAGAGCATTCAAGAAATAGGGGCTTTTGGCAGAGAACATCCCACACCTCCTGTCCTTTCAGAAATATGCCTTGGAATAATTAGCAGCTCCATCTCAACTTCCCAATTTGCCACAATGCTCTCAGATATTATGCTGCTGCTCCACAGTTTTCAGAGGGGCTTATCATGCTGCATGCAGATCTGTTCTCTAAATCAAATGCTTTAAGACATTATTAACATGACCTTGAAGCATTTTTAAACAGTTTATCTTAAGTGAAGTTTACCGACTTGTACAGGTGAAGATGCCGCATTGTGTAACGGCACACATTGTGTGCCCATGTTCACCATGCACTGCATGTTGCCTGGGACCCTGCCAGAGTAGCCAGCTTCCTTGGTTCAGAGAGAATGGAAACCTTTCACAAATAACAGCCATAATAAATGCTCAGGTTGCACTTCATCTTTTAGTTCAGTGGAGGCAGAAGGCAAAAACTATTTTGATAAAGTAGCAAATATTCCAATTCCAGAACTTAGGACTCCAGTGAAGAATGAAGAAGCAGACAATGCTATCTATTTATAGTAAATTTTGCCTGAATCCCTTCTTTGTACACAACAGCCATGGTCTTTCATGCAGAACCACTGTAGATGGACAGCTGTGTGTCTAAACATCTGTGATGAACAGAACTCAGATGGGAGCTTAAAAAAAGAGAAAACGGCATCAACATATTCATAAGTTGGTGTGTGAACAATGAAAGCACATATTGTAGGTCTGAAGGAAAAAGGCAGAATCAGCTTTTAAAAAAACCTACAAAATTCTCTAAGAAATTCTTTTTGCAGATGTCAGCATAAGCTTTTTGCCTGATTTAGTGTAGCAGTAAACTCAGGAAGGGGACTAAAGAAATTGCTTTGACCAACCAGGAGTTTCAAGTACCTGTAAATCTGAAAACCAAAATTTCATTATAACTTGATCCAGAAGAACTATATCACCTCAAAAAATAAAATAAAAGAAAAAAAAAAAAGAAAGTAAACTGAATCAGCTCTGACTTGATTGTGTATATTAAACAAGATCAGCCTAAAACTGAAGGCATGCAGATAATAATCTCTGACCCTCCCAAGGTTCCATGGGTGTCTTTTTTGGACTTTCCATTTGTGAATAAGGTAAGTTAAATTCTTTAAAAAATTAATAAAACAAAATTAAATAGCCTATGTTTTTGATCAGACATCAGCCTGAGAATCAGGCTTTGTTGGCCTCACTCATACTGATGCTAACTTAATTTTCAAGTAGCTCTAATAATAACTGGCAGAAGTGATAACATATGACTTGAAGGATGTTATCAGGATCTCTGTTCTGCAGAGAATTATAATGAAGCATATAGAATGTATGCTTCACCTGAATTTGATCCCTCTTTTTCTTTTAACTGTTTACATGGTTTCTAAATCTAATATAATTTGCTTTACATTAAAATATATTGCCAAAGTAAGAAGAAACTGCCTTCTCCTTGTCTTTCTTAAAAGAATAATGAGTAGTGCTCTAAGTAAAAATAAAAGATCCTTGTCTTTCAAGCTTCCCTTTCTCTGTTCATAAGCAGTTTCCTGGAATACCTACTGATATTCCTCCTGAGAGAGACCAGAACCCCACTAGAGAATATTTTCCTTATAGGAATTTCCAACAGTCTTCAGTGGTTTTGACATGTGCAAAAATGACAAGATACTGCAGACTCCAGCACAGGCATACATTTGAAGAATACATTGCACCAAACTGCATATGCCAGTTCATTGCGCAGTTTCCACTGCACTGGATATCTGCTGTCTCTTTTGCTGTAGTTTCTCACATGCAAGAACAAGTCACAGCTTCTGGAGTAGAAAAATCTAAAACTTTCTTACCTGAAAGGCAGGGTATTATAATTTTCGCTTTTTAAAATTGCTTGCTTCTTTTCAATAAACAAAAAATCCAAGCCTATGGTACAAAAAGAATTCTGCCTATAAATGTATGCTCCCAAAATGACCTTAAACTTTGAGAAAGAGAGGCACAAAATCATTGTTTCCAACCTTTTAATTTTCCCTAAATGAAAAAGGGGTTATCACAGGGTGGTAACTGTGAGTTATCTGTGAACAGACTAATTTTCTCAAACATATTTGTTATTCAAAATTAATGTATAAATTTCTGTGAGTGATTCCTAGCTTGATCACCAGTATGAGAGCAGTCCATTGTAGGCAAAATAATGATGGGATATAGAGGTCATACATTACGTATCAGAGTCCCTAAGCAGTAATCTCAGCTCAAATACAAGCTCCAAAGTTACTTATCCTTATCTTCTTGCCTTTTGGGATTGAGACAGTCTTGATCAATAAGAGATTTTAAATAAAATATAATAGAGTAGTAGTCCATTTTCACAGAGAGAAAAAGGAAAATCTGGCAAATGACAAAAAAGAAGATATACCAGACCATCATTCCTTTGTTAGCTACTACTAGGATCTAAAGCCTTTCCTTGTTCCTCTTCTTCTTGACAAATGCTGACATGATCCAAGTGTTTCTTAGACTCTCCTGGGAATCTTCAAGGATGGAGAAAGGACTGCCTATAAAACCTGTAGACCTATCTTTTCTGGAAGTGGTCTGAGGGGGGAAATATTCTGAGTTCCATGTTAGGGAAGCCACTGCTAAGAAAAGATTTTAGTCAGTGTCAGGGCTGGGCTCCAGACAGCACATCCACATGTTGCATGCTTTGGGCAGAAGCCAGAGTCCCTCTTCTCTCTTATCAAATATTCTTCTGCCCTTGCTTGAACAGGGGGACCAAAACCTCCACACTCAAAACAAATAGAAGAAAGCCACAGTGGACTCAGTCTGAAGCACAGGATGGTCTCTGTTGTACAGTACTGTGCCCTGCCTTGGAAGTTTCCATAAAATGACCAGACAAGACCCTAAAGAAGCTGGTTAGCCTTGCTTTGGTCAGAAGATCATGCTACAGACCTCCAGAAGTTCCCTCCCACTTCCTTTGACTCTCATCCAAACTGGTCTTGTGACCAGTAGCAAGGATTTTTGTTGGATACTGTTGAGATGCAGAAGAACACTTGCCTTTAAGAGGCAAAATTAATGGCTATGGCAAATTGATAGCTGGTTAGCTATATCAAAAGATGACAGACTTAGAACAAACATAAATGAAAATTCAAAATTAGAAACATGGATGTAACTGCAAAATTACACATTAATTTACCAAACATTCATTGTGCTAGAATTAGAAGGTATCTTTTTTCAGTGAGATGCACTGACTTTTCTCAGACAGGGGAATGGTGCAGATGAATAGATCTAGTCTCAAAGAAATCATTAAATCACAAAATGATGACAAGCTGCTGATCTCATGCAGGTGCCTGAAACTTACTTGTGATTCTGGAGTCTCTGAAGTGAGGAGGGAGATAAACAAGAAATCAGCAAGTATTAATACCCTAGATCTTGCTTAGAACAGTCTCTACAGACCTGTTCATGAGAGGTAAATTTTAACTAGAATAAAGAAATATTAATATGATAAAGCAATGAAGGCATCACTATTTAAGAAGAAACACCAAGATAAAATTATTGAACAATAGGAGAAGGACTATATGTCTTATTCATAAATCTAACAGCAGACAAACAAAAGGAAGGAGGAAAAAAACCCATTTATTTAAAGCAAAGCATAAGAATAAGAAAACACAGTTATAAAACCAAGATGAGTAATTTTAATCTGAAAACTACCATGCTTCTCTTTGCTACAGAAATCAGCTAACACTGAACATTTTCTCACATTCATGGAATATGCTGATTTGAAAGGGATCTGCAAAGACCATTGAGTTGAAGTCCTGACCCTGCACAAGACCATGGTCAAAAGTCACACCATGTGCCTGTGAGCATTGTGCAAATGCCTCTTGAACAAATGCTTGGTGCTGTGACCACTTCCCAGGGGAGCTTATTCTAGTACCCAAACATACTTTGGGCGAAGAACTTTTTTGTAATATCCAACCTAAACCTCTCCTGACACTATTTCAGGCCGTTCCCTTGGGTCCTGTCACTGGTCACCACAGAGAAGAGATCAGCGCCTACCACTTCCATTCTCTTTGTGAGGAAGCTATAAACTTTGATGGGGTCCCTCCACAGCCTCTTCTTATCCAGGCTGAACAGACTGAGTAACCTCAGCTGCTCCTCATACAATTTTCTCCCAAGGCCCCTTTACCATCTTCCTTGCCCTCCCTTGGACACTATCTAATGAGCTAATTTCTTATATTGAGGTGACCAAAACTGCACATGGGACTCAAGGTGAGGCTGCACCAGTGCAGAGCAGAGTATTGGGCAAGAGCTGTACGGGGCAGTCTAAACACAGGGTTTGATAACCATCTCAGTGAGATTGCATTATGATGTTGCTTATCATAAGAACATTGAAATCAACAATCCAATACTCCACTGCTAATCCTATGCTCCTCCTGACGGACTGCAGTCATGAGGACCAAAAGGGATTATCTCCTTTCTTAGATGATTCTAGAAGCAGAGACTCTCTAAACATGGAATTTCATTTCAGGACCAGTGTGTGCCTCTATATTTGTATCCATCGTGCAAGCAAATGAGAGGGAAGGCAGGAAAAACAAGTTAATAGGTAAAGAAATGCACACAAGATACCAAATTTCCAAGTTGCCCAAGTAGGATACTTTCAAGAATTTCTGGTATCACACAATCACAAATGAAAAAAAATGCTATTTTCATTATTTCCACACACAGAAGATTCTGTAATAGAACATGCTTATTTCGTTTGCAAAGGATTCTGGTCAGTAAATCCTTTGCATTCCCTACTCTTTCTACTGTTATGCATGCTTTACTGAGAAATGGAAGTGGACATGTAATTTAAAATACAAAATCTTAAAAAAAAAACTAAATAAAATTTGATTAACATTTTTTCCACTCCTAGTTTTTGGAGTTGCCTCTCATTCATGAATAAAGGGTAAGATTACAGGGAGGTTTGTCAATATTTTATTTTTCTCCAAGAACAACGAACCTGTAATTCAGTGCAAAACACAGAAATTCTGTACAAACTAAAATTATAATGGTAAGAGAGTTGAACAGAAAAATATTTGGTTCTTCAAAGCATCAAGTGTGAAGAGCCAACCTCTGGAGTTGTTTTGTATTTGATTTTTAAAATTTTTCTTTTTGGGAAATGCAATAGTCCATTTATCCGAAATTAAGTCAGAAGAGAAAACTGCAATCATCTGCAAGTTTTCTTGAATCTTCTAAATTTCTCTGTTGTGAGGAGTCCAGACAGTGAAGTATAGATTTACATGTGGATCCATCAAAGCTTAACTTGATTTGGAAGAGCAAAAGAAGCTCAGTTTGATCTTCTAGTAAAGAAAAGAGGGCACTTGTGCAGAAACATTTTAGCTTAGTGAAAGAGCCATAAAAAGTTACAAAAGATAAACTGTGTGCCACAACTGCTAGTTTATGATTCAACAAATGGAGTAATTTTGGGGCCATGTTCTCTTCCCATATCTTTGAGCAAGGTGCATCTAATCCAAACTTGACCATTAGGGTCAAGGCAGGATCAAACATTGTTTCTCTTAAGAGCTAAGGTTGCTGTTGGGTCTCATCAGAGATAATGGCCTTTCAGAGCACAGTTCATGTAATCTAAGTATTTGCACAGGAATAAGTACTGTAGTAGACCACCAAATATTCTCCAGTGTCTATAGAGTCAAGAGACCTGGCTTAAACACAGTATTGAGATACTGCCTCAGTGCCCTAAGGTTCCTGTGAAACAAGGAATCTACTATCCCAAAAAGTCACTTAGAAGCGTACAGTCCTTCATCCAATATTTGTCTTCACACACTGTTCAGTGCTTTTTCTTGATAAAGCCAGGGCAAAATTACAGTTGCTATTGCCACACATTCTAAGTGTAATTTTTGCAGTTAAATGAGGTAATATTGCCTGAGAGTCAAAACTAAGACATGACAAGAGAGATGCTCACAGGCACACAAAAAACTCATGTCATACAAAATAACTCCAAAATAAAAACTGAAAGGCAGTTTAAAATTTCTGTTGTTAAAGCAACCTATAACTTTGATATATGAAGAGGAAGTCTGAAACATAATGAATCAGAGATCTATTTCTCTTGATCTGAAGGTCAATTAAAAAAAAAATTAAGGTGCTGGTACATGAGTGGTATGCAGAAACCAATTTATAGGAGTCTTCAAGATCAAATATCCGCCTTGGTTTCAGGCACCCTCAAAAATTACTGATTTTCAGACTTCTATTGAACTCTTCTATTGTTTCTATTGAGCAAAACCTATCTAAAGCTATATAAGTTCAAAACAACTAAGTAAATACCCAATGAGCTTAAATATTGAATAATACATAGTAATACCTTCTGATTAAATAACCATTTTGTTCAGTGATTACATTCAGTTTCCCCAGTTGGTAATTATTGATTACAGGATATAGTCATTTGTTTCTGCTAACCACTTGCCCTTGTAAGTGTAAACATCAAGGACGGGGCTTGCATTCGTCTATTTTCCATGGCACCAGGCTGCTATGCATGTTGGACAACGATCCATGACATGGTAACGATACACCTTTTGTTGCAAAATAAAGAGTTGGTGTTCCTGTAGTTGTATTGATACTTGGGATCCTTTCTCTCTCCTTCTTGCAGGTGAAGTTTTCATATGAATACTATAAGAATCATGAATACGAAATCTTAATAACTGTGTAATAATTTTACATAAGTAATTATATATTTCAGCATTTTGCTCTCATCATTTCCATGTACTTTAATAACCAAAAATTGCTCTTTCCAATTTTGTTGAGCCACTAAGGCACCTCCTGTTAAAAAATAAGAAAAAAATAACAAGAAAAAGTATGCAGATGTCTATTAAACATGTTAAAAAATTTGGGTGCGCAGGTCTTTTTTAGATACTTTCCTGTAAGGAACAAAAGTTCACTCAGTTGTTGTTTCACGTGGATAACTATCTCGATTCCATGTGTCTAGTCATATGTTCAGTCAAACTTTGTCCTGAAACAACACTAGACTGCTTTCAGTGGTTAAAAAACATTCCCTTTTTTTTTTTTTTTTTTTTTTGGTCTTTATGTTTTTTAAGTACAACACCACAGGTCAGGAGTCCCCTCTGTATACTTGCAGTGAGGGTAGTGTCGGGGTGTAGGAGCACACAGATATGCACCTAGAGAGGCTGGTGCAGACTCACAGCCCCTCAGTGAGGAGATCAGGCTTTCTGGAAGTTGAAGACATCTCCAAAGACATGTATAGAAGAAGTTAAGTTTTGCTTTAGTTACAGTTGAGGTTGAAAAGTGATTCTGCAACTTTCTATCTCTCACTTTCTTCAAGACCCCTGTTTTTTTTTCCAGAAAGTGTCACTACCTTTCAGTTAAAGATGCTTTCCAGCCAAGATCAGATGAAATCTTTTGGTTCTTTCCATATTCTACTGCTTATTCTTTGGATAATTTTGTCCTTTCTTTGCACCTTCTGTCTCATATCTTTAATGTTTCTGAATTGCTCTGAATTTCTAGCATGAAAGAATATTATACTGAAGTTAAAATTATTTCCTGTATATCATTTTCCCTTATGAAACTCTACCCATGCAGAATAAAATGAAAATAGTATGTATGCTTTCTTGTTCTTGACATGAAAAACCTATTTCTCAAGCACAATGGTGATTGATAAATATGATTAATAAAATGGCTATATTTCATTTATTTTGAGTGATAGATTACCTAGTAAAAGTTTTCCATAAATAATACATTAAAAAGTCATAACACATAACATCTCATTAGCTGATGCTTCTAATTTTATGCCTATCTGAAATAGTGTGCTGTCTCATTTTAAATCTCTAAATACATACGAAGTTGAAAGCTTCCCATAGGTTGTATTTTTTAACTGCTTTCCCAAACCTACACCAGAATTTCACAGTGACTGAAAAAGTCATATTTAAATTAGCTAAAAACAGCAATTGATGATAATTTATAATCTTTAACAAATGCACCTGTTTTTAACTATTAAGATATCTTTATCTTTAAAGTAACTAAGATTGATATTTTTCTAATACAGTATTAAATTTTATGTTTCTAGTACTGATATTGCTTAGTTCTTATTATTCAGATCTGTTTGGGCAATGTCTCCAGTATGTTTCTCTATATATTACCCTGAAATATGGATGTAAAATGAATCTTCATGCTGAGGAGTCCACAGTGAACTTTTTTTGACTGACCACTATCATTAAAACAGGTGGAGTGGTGATTGTTGTTATAAGACAAAGATCTATCTCATTTTTTAAACCAAATTGTAATTCGCCTGACTTTGAACAAAATAATATTAACACTTTCAACAGAAACCTATTGCAGCCATTCCTTCAGAAAGGAATGAGATGCTTTCGTAGCCAGGGGGCCCTCAGTACCATTGTGGATCCAGGTGCTTCTGCCACATCCCAGTGTACTTTGAAGTTTCACCATTTGCCACAGATTGTTACCACATCCATCCTCTGCATAACATGGCCAGGACATAATCCTTGTTGAGTAGGGTATAATTAGCATTAATTTTAATTGCAGTTGCATTATTCTATGTGGCCTTGAGAAACTTCCCTACTCATATCAATCCAGACTGTTGCTCCAAGGTCCATTCTGCCAGATTCATAGAGCTAATCCTCTCTCAACTTTGTATCCCTTTTTGGGCTTGTTATTGACCATCAAAATTTACACTCTCAGATTGCCTTACTGCCAAACTTGGGCTACTTTTTTATTTTACTTTATTACTGTTAAGGGACAAGAGTTGGTAAATCTCTGATGCAAACATTCACTCTCGTTTGTTAAATTCATTGCAAGCACCAATGTGTGGTTTTCCAAGATGTTAATTTCATTTAGACTAAAGAGGATTTATCTGGAAGAAATATTTAAACTGATTCATTATTCAACTTTCAATTTCTCATTAAGTCACCTTCTGCAGTGCATCTTACAATCTTGATGTGTTCACATGGTCTACTATCACAGCAAGCTGACTGCTTCCTTGTGCTTGGTTATTTGTTTGAGTCTGTCTCTATTGTCCTCCCTGTCTCTGGGGTGAGGGCAGTCTGTCTGATCTCTGTGCACCACCTGGCACTGCAGAATCCTTGTTCCTTTGGCACCATGTAGATGCAAACAGTAAACAGCAACAGCCATGTAATGTTTCCAGAGGTCAGATCTAAACCATCAGTAGCTTCATGGCACAGTGCACCCTGTAGTAGCAGTACTCCAAATGTCAGGATTACAAACCTGGAAGCTCTGTAGCATTCGCGGATCCCAGGGGTTGGATCCAGTCTGTAGAACACATGCATGTTGTACTTACTGAATATTAATTCTTGCTATAATTGAAATGAAGAATGTTACCACCATCTCTATCCCTGCCCCTCCCTCCAAAAACAAAACCCAATAACCCATTCTGCCCATAAACTGGAAATGTATCAGCACACTGAACTCTGTTCCATGTATCACTTAAATAGTTCCTGATCAGTACAATGCAAGCTATACATGCCCAACCACCTGTTTCTTTAAGGAGTATTATATTTCTGCAGCAATAGACTTGACTCACAAATTTATAATCACACAGTTTTGAACTACTTAACATAAAATTTTAATAAAAACTACAGCATTTGTAAAGCATGTCAGCTTGAAATAAAGCTAGGTATTTCAATAACACCCAAGTGCCCTATTTAGCATTTTTTGAATTGAACGTTTATTTCAAAATTTCTTCCCAGAGTGAAATTGCTTTTAGAGAAAATCATTAATAAGGAAATCAAAATGAAATATTTAAATTGCATTGAATAAAATAATTTGGCCCAAAGCATTATGGGGAAAATTTCATCATTTTGTGAGCAAAAAATCTGTTTTTGTTAGTTTTTATTCCTCTGCAGTATAGAAATGATTTTTTTCTACTTCGTTTTCATAATAGAATTTCCAGGAGAGATTTTCAGCCTTTAATCTAAAATCTCATCTTTTTTGCTTTTTCTATAGTACTATATTTTATATAAAACACAATGTGCTGAATAGATTTCCCTGAGAGGTAATGCTAGTCTCATCCAAAAACCACATTACACTCATTCTTTATTAATATTGATGGGACTATGTTGGGAATCTTGGTTATTTGGGGGAGTGGGACATGGAGGAATTGAAAGAAGTGACAAGTTCATTAACTAAAATAGGACGGGAAAACATTCAATCTAGATTAAACAGAATTTTGATTTTTTGTTGCACTAGAAACAGAGAAAAGAACAAAGAAATACTTTGTTTATATTTCTCCCTATCCAAAATCAGCTGTATTCATTTGGGCACTTCTACTTAAAAATTGAAAGAGTGAGGGCCTTTTCTTCAAAATTGCTAGAAGACACCTTTTCCCCATTAACTAAATATTTTAGATATTCTACACGTATGTACTATAACACAACAATTCAAATTTCCTCTTTTACTTGAAGCTGAAGAGATCTTAGCTCCCAGGAGAAGGTCTACAAACAGAATGTAAATTATTTTAAGATACAGTGCTGGTAACAGCATTGATGATTAAGACACTGTTCCAGGAGAAGGCGAAAACAGTTAGGACCTCCCTCTGTGGGATAAAACATGGGTAAAAAAGATGTCTTGCTGGTTCAAGAAGGTATAACCCTCCCTTCTCCACCAACACTGGCCAATATATAACCCTCTCTCCTTCACAGACACTGGCCGAGATTTTCAGCACATAACAATTAGATTTTGTTTTTCAGAGAATTTACTGTCTAAGTGAAAAAAGCAGATAAAAGGAACAAGTTCTATGTCTTGCAAGTTGATGAGTGAACTTTCTCCATTGCAAGTTTATTTTGGGCACAGACACTCCCATTCTGGCAATTAAGAACTCCACATCTTCAGTCTGATGTGTTCAATATTCAGCATGAAAACTCTAATCTTGATATCCCCTCTGGTAGTATGATATAGTGGTACAAAATTACCGCAATGTCTATGAACTGTACTGGATTTGATTCTTCTAGAATGTACTCCCTGATTGAACTATAAATGGAGAGCAGCTAAGAGAGATTAATTAACTCTTCATTTCCTAACAAGGAAGATGTGTGATGTGAAGCTAAACATTTTCTGTAGAGAAATACATGCCAGGTGTTATTCTTCATCTTCTAAAAGGCAAATATAAATATATGTATGCCTTCCTAGGAAACAGATTTCAAATAAAAACTAGGTATAAAATATATAGATTTTAACCATGGATCAGTTCTGAAAATTTATTACATATTTCTATATGCAAGGGCAATAATATGTGTAGCAAAATATACAAAGAAGCTACAAGTAGAAATATGGGGAACATGAAGCCTGTAACTACCAGGCAAGAATTGATTTATAATGCAGGTGAATGAACACTATCACTTCTTTTCCATTATGTTCTGAAACCTTCCCTTTAATTTAGTTCCCTCTGTAATTTTATTTCTTAATTAATTTTGAATCAAAGCATTTTAAATATCAGGGTCTGATTTCACATCAAACAGATTGTTCTTCAACATCTTTGTAAACAACCTGGACAGAAGACTAAAGGGATACTAAGTAAGTTGGCAGATAAGACAAAGCTGGGAGGAGCTATTGACTCCCTGGAAGGCAGAGAAGCCCTGAAGGGAGAGTTTAGACAAATTAGAGAGCTGGGCACCCACCAGGTGTATGAAGTTTAACAAGGGCAAGTGATGAATTCTGCACAGGGGATGGGATAACCCTGGGTGTATGGAGACACTGGGGAGTGAGATGTTGGAGAGCAGTGCCATGGAAAGGTCCTGGCGGATGGTAAGTCAGCACGAGCCAGCAGTGCCCTGCAGCCAGGAGGGCCAACCCTGTCCTGGGGGGAGTCAGACACAGCATGACCAGCTGGGCAAGGGAGAGGATGGGGGATTGAGGTGGCCTCACCTTGAGTCATGTGAACAGCTTTCGGTGCCACAATATAAAAGAGGCATAAAGCTATTGGAGAACATCCAAAGGAGGGCCACAAGAATGATGAAGGAGAAGTTTATAAGGAGAAAATGAGGTCAATTGGCTTGCTCAGCCTGGAGGAGAGTGAGTGGACACCTCATTGCAGTCTAAGGTTCTTCATGAGGGAAAAATGAGGGGCGGGCACTGATCTCTTCTCTGTGGTGACCAGTGACAGGACCCAAGGGAATGGCCTGAAGCAGTGTCAGGGGAGGTTTAGGTTGGCTATTAGAAAAAAGTTCTACACCCAGAGCATGTTTGGGCACTAGAACAGGCTTCCCAGGGAAGTGGCCACAGCACCAAGCCTGACAGAGCTCAAGAAGCATTTGGACAATGTTCCCAGGCACACAGTGTGATATTTTGGATGTCCTAGGATTTGGACTTGATGACACTTATGGGTCCCTTCCAAGTCAGAATATTCTGTAGATCTGTGATTATTTTGTTCCTAGTGTTGGACATTCATGCAAGATCTTAAACAGGCATTAAGTTGAACTAGGTATATCAATTTGATATAAGAAGCAAGATATTAAACTGCATGGCCTTTGCCCAAGAGCTCTGAGGCAACTTAAATCTGAATTTACAGGACTTTTGGCTGCCATCTGTAAGCTATATTATGAAAGGTTACTGTGGCAGAAGACTGACAGATTGCCAATGCACCTCCCACCTCAAAAAGGTCTCAAGAAATGATCCTAGAAAAGGCAGGATTCCATCCCTACTTAAAAAAAAAAAAAAGAAAAAAGAAAAAAGAAAAAAAAGGTCGTTACAAAGGAAATAGCTTGATTTCTGTAAAGGAAATACTACCTTGCTATCCTACTGTGCTGACAATGTCAGCAGAAATGTGGATGTACTTGCATTTCTAAAGTCCTTGACACTAAAGATCACTAAAGAAATTAAACTGTGGCAGGATTGGTAGAGGGGGTCTTTTATGGATTAAAAGCTGATTAAAGGATAGGAAGAAAACGTCCTAACATAGACCTTTATAGACCAAATGTTCTTTAATTTTCTAGATGGAAGACAGTAGGATGTTGTCCCATCAACTGATGCTTGTGCTACTCTTTTCCAGCATAGATCATCAGTGGTCTAGAAAAGGGTGTGAACACTGAAATCTCCAACTTTACAGACCATACTAATTTTTCCTTTTTTTTTTTTTGTTTTTGTTTTTTGTGGTTTTTTTGGGGTTTTTTTGTTTTGTTTTGTTTTTTTGTTTTTGTTTTTTTTTTTTTGAGCTGTGCAAATGTTGAGGGCTGCAAACACTTCTCTCAAAAAAGAGTGGCCAGAAGGGTGGCAGCTGGGCTTTAGTGGCTAAATATAAGGTAATGCATCTGGGGAATACCAATGAAGTCTACGTGATTCTGCTTTCAGAATTGGTGGTTACAGCTCAGGAAATACATGTTGGATCCTCCATAAAGAGTTCTCCGAAAGCATTGGCTCGACGTGCAACAGAAGCCAAAGACAATGACAATGGGAATTCAGCAGTGAATAGTTTAAATAAGGCTTTTTTTTTTAGGTTAAAAAAAATTAAACTGGTGTATCTATCAAAAATGAGAGCATTTATTTAAAGGATAATCAGAAACAATATTAACATTTTGGGTTTGGGAGTTTTTTCCTTTTTATTGTTGTTTCTGGATGATTTTTCTCATTTAAATTTTAGCTTTCTTTAATGTTTTGAGTTATTCTTCTAGCAAAAGACCTCCTTCTAGCTCTCTTACAATGTCTTCAGAAATATGAGCACACATATAAAAAAAGGAAGTCAGCACATTAAAAATCCTAAAGTGAAGTAAGAACAAAAAGTTTCTCATACCCACCAATAGAGCCCTCCAGCTGCATTCCCAAATGAAAAAAAGTAAATAGTGAAGACTGTTCTATCTTCCACATAGATCTGTGGTAAAGCCAAGGAGATGGCAGGGAAGCTCAGAGTGGTTGATGACAAAGCAGAAAGCAAAATAATGGGGCAACCCTGTTTATTTTGAGGGTAAATGCTGCATCAAGGCACAATATGATTTAGATGGTGACACGTGGAATAGCTGGGAAGCAATCCACAGCAAAAGTTGTATTTAACTTAATTCTGAAACAAGCCTTATCTCAAAAATTTGACATCAAATACTTATGGTAAGAGTAAGCATAGCCTGTTCAAACTGAATAAATGTAAATTCATAAAACACAGTCAAAATTCATTAGAACGGTATTTAATATCATGTAGGAGGACAAAATAAAAATTAGAGAAGTAAAATACAGGTGGTGGATGGCTTAAAGACATTAAAGACATAATGTTATAGTAAACATAAATAGAAATTAATATTATCTACTAAAATGAAAGATTCTGTACAAGATTGCACACACAAAAAGAAAAAAATAAAATCTATAATGAACCAAATAACAGCCATTCTTTGTCAGTAATTTAATTATAGCATTATCAGATGGTAAGCAGATGCAAGATGCTGTACTTTCTTACAGCATTCTATTGAATTATTTTAAAATTCTTTAATTTTTCAATTATTCAAAAGTAGAAGCATTGTTCAAATTAAAAAAAAAATTAAAAAAAAAAAAAACAAAAAAAAAAAATTAAAAAAAATCTGGTATTACATTTTATTTCTTGTGAAACAGCAGGTAACTCTGAGGAGATCAGACTTTAGCTGAAATTGAATGCTTCAAAGTTGTTGTTTTGAATGTAAAGACAATGACAACACTGCCACAAAGACAAATTTTACATGCTCATTTTAATGGGGAATTTTATTCTCCTTATCTGTATTACCTACTTCTTTCACCCAAATAAAGGGTTTGATTTGCAAAACCATTCAAACTCAAACATTTAGATCCAAAGGGAAGGGAAGGGAAGGGAAGGGAAGGGAAGGGAAGGGAAGGGAAGGCAAAAAGAGGGGGAAATAATGCCTCTCAGAAGCTACTGACGGTCCTGCAGATGGCAGTGGTAATGTGCAAGGATGTGTATTGCTCTGTAGCTATCTCTAGCTCCTCAGATTTCTCTGTAGAAGAAATTTGTGGTATTATCACTGGGCACTTGACATGTTTCTGTACTTCTTGGCTTCCTCCACCAGCCTCCACTAGAAACAGGGGTTAGAAAGCTTTGTTTTGAGCTGGTACAGCTATTCCTATGCTTGCTCGTGACTGTTCTTTCTTGCTGTCTCCTGTCTCTACCAGAGAAAATTTATGATCATGGTTGGCCATAGCTCAATCCTTGCCCTCCCACATGAGTATAAACAATGTCATCTGCACTGATATCTGCAGCAGACAACCCTCAGGGGCTGTGTGCAATCTCTGCTGGTACCCCCTCAAGCAATTTCTGTTCTGTATGGCATTGTCAGCCACTGATAGCACCCAAACAGGGTCCAGAAAGTTGTCAAGTAACTGTTTGCTGCATCCAGTTTTGCTTGCCAGAAGCCATCTCTGGCATCCATGACTGAAAAGACTATTGTGTTCGCTTGATTTGGCAATATTTCAGTGACTGTTGGCAGGGAACAGTATAAGCACTTTAGTATGCTATTGAGGTCCTTTGGATTGATGCAGATCATCAGTTTGCCTGTCTTTCTAACTGCCACCATACTGCTGATCCAGTCAATTGGCCTTGCAACTTTTTTCAGCCACCTTGTTCCATGACAGTTTTAACTTTCACCTTGAGCTCTGCTTCAAGTGGCAGCACTAGCATTTTATATATAGCTGATGCCACATCATCTTAACCTTGCAGACCTTAAAAGCACTCATTATCCAGAAACCTGATCCCTTGACCAGAGACTATCTTTTAATAGTCAGAAAAGTTATATCTCATATACGTTTCCCTCACCCTCAGTTAGCTCTGTGATGCTCTGACTTTGCAATAAACAGTCCTATGTCCCAGTAAGTTCTCCACCAGACAATAGATTTCTGCATCCATCCTACTGCAGCAAAGAGATGAGCCTAATCTTTATTTACATGTGAGAATTTCACAGGTTTAATACGATCCCACTCTAAAAAAAAAATTCAAATTGTTTTATTTTTTAGAAAATCTGCATCCCAGCTTCACCACAGAATCACATTCCTTTCAGTGAAAGCTTTCCTTTGCCAGTTGCTTGTCATTTTTCATATTCAGTTTCTGAACCACATTATTTTCTTGTTACTGCCATTGCACCTACTTACTATATATTATTCAGACCAGCTTCGTCACAGGTGCTCACTTTTCTCTCTTCAAGCACTTATGCAAATTAAATCACCAGTGTAATTTAGAATCCCTTCACTTGCATGTGTGTCGTCCAAAAATTGTCTCATCCAAGTTCCAACTACACACAGGGTGACACCACCACTTGCTCTTAAGCAGGACTTTTAAACACTAGACCTCACACTTTTGTAACAAAGAGGTCAATATCATTATCACAGTTTTATAAGGGTGCTGTGTAGGGGTGAAGTGACTTGCTCAAGGTCATCTAACAGCTTGGTGAGAGCAGAACTTAGGTCTTGCGAGTTCCAGTCTAGTGCTTTATCCAGCAAGAAACCCTGACTGTGCTGAAGTCTGAGGTCTCCCTGTCCTTGGCCTGTTCTATTAAAACGCTGCACTGGCATTCATATAAACCATTTACAAAGGGTAACATCCATTTGTTCTGCATCAAAAAGCAAGAGAGATTGACACATACATAATCTTTTCCTATGTGTGATGGATTGATCCTTGACTTAGGATCATTTCAGTTGCCTCTTTGTAGTCTCTCCATTACAACAAGAATTTCCCAGGCTTTCTATGCAAGATGAGAATGGAAAGCTGTTAAACAACCATTTTCTCTTTCTTCCTGAGGAAACTTTTTACTGCCAATCCAAATTTGCAACACCTGCGGTGTTGAAAATGAAGACTTAAAGGCGTTCACTCTACATTTATGTTTGTCAAACAGTGATTTAAAAACACAAAAATTCATACAGCATTTTTTAAAACACTTTCCAGAGAATTTTTCTTTTCTTTTTTTTTTCCCCAAAATAACATCATGTGTAAGCACAGAGCATAATCCTCATACACAGGTTTACCTAGATTTTTGTGACATATTAGGATAAAAATTTACGAGGATATTTGTGCCACCTTTGTGTCCATCAATGGCTTCTCGGTGGAATTTCAGGTGTATGAAATAGGCCACCTTTGTACTGAAAAACCCCAGTAATACTTTGGATTTGGAATATGTGTTGTTCTGAAAACAGCCTTTCATTGTTACATGCTGTTTGTGTTTGACAAGAACTTTACTGAAATCCTGAGGAGGGGATGCTTGCTGACTTTATAGGCAGCATACAAGAATCTCAGCCTGATTTACACACTGCTTCCCTTGTTCAGGTGCTGCCTGAAATAGCAAAGAGGTGTTCCTTCTGCCACATGGACCATGTCAGTTTGCAGTATTCCCGCTTACAGGCACTGCTGGATTTCTGGTGTTTCTAAGCTGGGCTGGCCCTTGAAAGATTTAAACCCAGGCCAGAAGGAAAGAGTGCATATCAATGTGGTCTCATACAATAAAAGACTCAATTCACCACTGAGCCTCCCTAGAGTTTAGCAGGAACTGGTTGGATTTTGTGCAAACAAATGACAAACCTAGAAGATGCACACAAACCTTTTCCTGATGTGAGAAGAAGCAGCAGTGCTGAAAACCTCACGGACTTCAGCAGAATTCATAGCCCACCGCAGACCACAGCATGCCACCTATGTACATGAACAGGAACTGATTAATGGGCTGTCACTTTATTTGTTGACTGCTGAATTATTTATACTTATAAAGTGTTTAATAATTTAGAGCTGGTATCTTAACAAATTACAGCTGAAAGTGACAAGGGGAAGGTGGCACAAGAGTCTCACTTGAGATCAATGTCCTTGTTCTCAGGGCACTTTGGAACATGATTTCTGCTGACTGTCATCAGCAAAAAAAGGAAGGGGGAAGTATGTTGATTTGATATTACGTGTTAAATAGAGA
Organism: Geospiza fortis; assembly: GCF_000277835.1. Taxonomy (NCBI): domain Eukaryota; kingdom Metazoa; phylum Chordata; class Aves; order Passeriformes; family Thraupidae; genus Geospiza; species Geospiza fortis. The sequence goes on from NW_005054315.1 coordinate 6,620,366, forward strand.
GAACTGCATATTTCAGTAATCAAAGGAAAAAAGTTGCTTTAAACCAAAAAGAACATGAAATTACTCTGAAGAAATCTACATTTCCATATGAAATGAAAATCATTGTCTTAAAAAAAAAAGACTAAATAAAAGCTAATTACAGTGTTTGTTTTTAAAATTTTGTCTCAAAGCATTTTATCCATCTTTTCTTGCCACAAAGGATTTGGATACATATTGATTTTGACCTGCGTACTACATCTTTGCAAAAAAGCAAAGTCATCTTAATGCGAAGAGGTTATTTTTTACTGTTTGAGGATGGAAACAAAATTACCATCTACTGGCTCTATGTGAGTTAAACTTAGAGAGTGCATGAGAAATAGAGACATAAATTCAGATTTTTCAACAAAATCCAAATGCTAACCAACAGAAAAGCTGGCTGAGTCAATGCACCTGAAAACAAAATTCCTGTAAAAATCCTCTATATAGGTAAATAACATTTCACTCCAGGATAGTTTTTCCTTCAGAGACACTTCAATAGAAAAAAGAATATATTAATGTAAATATCCAAAATAGTAAATTCCATTCTCTAAGAAGGAATTTCCTGGGCATTAACTCACTCTATTTCCTTTAAATACCATGAGAATGCAGTGTCTAAAAGAATCATATTTTGGTGAAATAAAAACTCTTAACAAAGGCACAAGGCTCCTATAACAGAAATTATACCATCACTGCTGCAAACAAATACATTTTTCAGGGTAACCTCTCCAGAGATGAGCACAGTTGCATCTTTTAACCCCAATTCTACAATGTCCACAATGGAAAAGCAAGCTGTGCTAACCACTGCTGAATTCCAGTAGCACCGTATATCCACATGCAAGATCCTGTTCACCAGTGCAAGACTGACCTCTGCTTGTATTCGGCTTGCTTCAAGCAAGCACCATATGTCTTTCCACCACAGTAGCACAGGCACTGTGGCCTTGAACAGTGTAAATCATATCCAGCTCTCTTCCCCCCCAATATGCTTAGGAGATCAGTGTTTTCTACTTTGGTGCATGCAGAATGAATCCTATAAGAAATAATGTTACACCTGCAGTAGAAACTTGGTTTTGTGGTATTTCCCAGTATTAGCTTCTTCAACAGCAATTGCTTTCTGCCTCTCTCTCCCTCTCTCTCTCTGGGATTTAATTGCTGTTTGTCTCCACGGAGACCTTTATATGCACATGCTGCCAGCTGGACCAGGATCAGTAGGTGGCCATTACTGGACATTTGGGAGCAATGACTTGAATTAAAGCCAGCTGAAGCCAACTATCTGTATTTTTATTCTGTCCTCAGATACAGGCTCACCCATGGTATTTCTTCTGCAATACCGACGTTTACAAGACTATCACCTCCAGCAGGAGACTTCAGCATGAACAAGATCTAGTCAGCTCTTATTCTACTAATTCTACTAATGACTTCAGGGTAGAAACCTGTCCAGCTACCTAAGGGACCTAGGTCATATCTATACTGTAAACTGCTCTAAAGGAAGCCATCCTAAATTTCCTGTGGTGAGCAAGTGGTGAACTACATTACAGGGCCATTCTCTTCCTTGGTGTCCACTCCACAAATCTAAAAAGCTGTGTTTCCTTGAGGAAGGACAAGTAACAAATGTGGTCCAATTTTCTTTATACCACTGCAAAATTTATTAGGAAAATAAGCTATATAGCAAGATTGGTATTTTGCATAGAGATCTCCCAATAGTGGCGCTATGTTTTGGGTGAGGAGTGTTTATGGATGACTAAAACTGCTAAACATTTTTTTCTGGTATAGAAATGAAAAAATGGATAAAGACAGCAGAATTTTAGCATGAATAACAAATATTGGCTGAGAATTTCTTGGTTTTTTTTTTTTAAATCGTTATCTTCAGTTATTGATGGATACTATATCTTCTGATGTATATTTTCTGAGTTTTCTAATATGAAAATGCTCTGCTCAACTCTTCCCAGGGTACCAGAAACATATGAAAATGGACAGTATTTTTTCATATTTTTATGTGGGGAATAAAATAGTAAAAAACAAGGATCATTTTTGAAAATGATGAAGAAAAATCAGATTGAGTCAATATTCTTCCAATATTTTATACTCAGAAATGCACTGTTTCTACTGTTCCAAAGACTATTTTTTTCTTTATTCAAAGTTGTCTAGTATTGAGTGTGGACAATCTATAAAAATGTGGGGTTTTCATGAACATATATGCTGAACATTTTTCACAATTTGACTAGGAGGCCATATCTATAATTCCTTTCATATTAAATCTAAATTATTAAATTGAGAGATGAGAATGATCTCAATGAAAATTAATGCTGTAAGTGTTACAAAAGTATCCAAGGCACATACAGATGCTCCAACACATGCAGATGCTCCAAAGAGCACAAAATGCAGCATCACGTCTACTAAGGTGTACACCACTAATCCACTCAAGGTCTTCAGCCTGATCTTCAGAATTCCCACTGAGTAAGATCTATACTATTTGGAGGGTAGTTTTTCCACCCCTCCTCCACAACCTAGGATAGTAAATATGACCAGCAGGAAAGCCTGGAACTGACAGTATCAATGACAGAGTGAAATCTGGAAGAGCATGGCACAGAGGTTTAGTGGTCACAGGAGGTAGTCAGCTATGGCATTCCTTTCCTTCACAATTCACATGATGCCCTGACACACTTCCTTGAAGATAGCACTCAAAAATATCCCTGAAATCTAAGCATAACAATAACATATCAATTACTTATACACTCAGGAACATGAACAGGATATTAAAAGGGAATTAGAGAAAATGCAGTCTTTCAGGTAGGTTATTGTTCTCTGGAATGTAAATTCGTAAGGAATGTCTGGGATTAGTATCAGCCCAGTAGAAATGAGACCCAGTCAGGACATGGTACAGAAAGCATCCCAGACTGATTTCTCCCTGTTTCTTTGGAGCCCACGTTTCACTTCCCAGTATAGCACTGTGTGTGCATATTCATGAGTTAAAGTCTCAGTGACCCCTCATCTCCACACCGCACAGCAGAAATTTCAACTACTGTGTGAAATCCTAACCCCAAGGAAGTCAATGGCAAGATCCTTGCTCACTTGTTGGGGAACAGGAATTCACCCATGATATCTTGTTAGTTCTGGCAGGTTTTCAGGATTCAGCATGGTTTTTGAGATGAATCAGTAAGCACTGTGCTGCTTTCTTACACCGTTCTCTGCTTGAAACAGAAATAGTGTTGTACTGCACAGATTCTATTACCCTTGGCAGCTAATTTTCTCCTTTATCCACTCAAATGCAACCCTCCATCCCTTACTTTTTTCCTACAATACATTTTTATAGAACAACATAAAAATTGTTATTAAAAAATCAATGCTCTGCTATCATTTATGGTTTATGTTTAAGAGCTGTGGACATCTTCCCACTGTTGGCCCAGACTTTTTTTCACTGTTTCTGGGCAGATGCCTTCTGAGATTTCAGAAAGCTCACACAAAACCTCTAACTTCCTTTTAATTTCCTAAATTAGTAGTCTTTGTCCACTGAAGGGTATTTTTTTCTGTAGGATGTTGTTTCTCCTGACAGAACTTCTAGACAGCAGCAAGCATCATTAAAAATTGAAGTGGACAAAGCACTTCAGACCACACTATCAGTAACAAACCTCTCCTAGAAGAAGGGAGGAGTGGATGACCTAATAGGTTTTTCGCTATTTTAAACACTTCAGACTGGTGATACCTCAGTTCCCTCACTGGTCCTTGACAAATCTGTGACAGATAAGAAAAAAGAATAAATCTTCAGGGACCAATAGTATAACATAGTCCTTCCTGCTTAGTATATGTTGATAATTCCTTTCAGATTGTGCTTACTTTGAGTTATAGTGATGCAGCAAAATGCTTTAAATCAAAAATTTTCATCTTCAGTGTTCATTATTATAGTAATTATTATTTTTCCCTAATATGATTTAAACATTCAGATGAACTGAAGAGACACATTTTTGCCTTTTGAGGAGGGTCAGGATCTTTCACTCCATAGCAATGCAATGGAGATAGCTGGCTCCTTCCTGCATCTGGACCAAGGAGCTGGGAAATATTAAGGCAATGGCAATGAAAGGCATTTGAGAAAAAAATAAATCTTGTTCTAGAAAATCTGAGAATTTATTCATATTAATAATAAAAAATTACTCCTTCTAAAAGTTCAAATGATCAGGTCTGAATTTTTCTTGGAAAAGGTCAGTATTCCTTCAAATTCACTGAGACTCAACATGAATAACCCCAGTGATTCCATCTCCAGGCAAAATCCAGAAGCTCCAACATAGTGGTCATATTTGCTTGTGTGTATTTTCATTTGAGGTCTGAAATGAAAGGTTCTACCAAAGCAGCAATCAGTGAAGTCCCCAAAACTTAGGCAAGCCAGGAAGGAAGGAGTGGATTGCATGAAGTCATATGAGACATTAGGCCCTCGCTGCACTCTCCTGCTCTGTAACACTAAGGAGTCATGCTGCTTGGCTACTAATCTTTGCTAGCTCTTGCTTTCTCTCCATCACTTCTAAAGTGACTTTCTTTCATGATATGGAAATCATTATTAGATTACTTCAGCTAAGGAAATTACAGCACCTAGACATCATCTGATGAGGGTGCCACACGCACAAGGGCCAATCCAGCATTCCTTTTAGGACATAATTAGTATCTGAGCATACAGTCAGGATTTGGCTCTGGATTGCAGCTACAGAACTGAGCAGTTAGAGCTTAATAAATGCAGGCATTTGAGTTCCTGCACATCTCTATCAAAAGTTGAACACAAAAATCCAGCTAAAATTATGTAACAACCATGGTAGGAAGGACTTCTTTTCTCTCTCCTTTGAAGCTAGAGAAAAACAGACACTATATAGTACAGAGAGTGACTATAGTAATTAGCCTTTTTTTTCCTGAATGCTATAGTAAACACTTTCAGAGTAAGACTCAATGCATAATCACTGCTGATCTAAAAATGACAGCTGTTCTGGAGAAGACCAATGTACACACCAAACCCTCCTGTAAACTATTCCACTTCCTTTAGTTATGTTAAGAGTTTCTTTTTCCAAACTGAGTATGACTCAGTTCTTTTATGTGTGTTTCTTTTGATTTGTAGCTATATCTAGATAGATTCCTTACTCTGTCACTTTCAGTATAATCGTAAATGGACAATTCAGTCCAGCAGCTAAGAGATCAGTGAGACAAATGCCCAGGAGCAGTTATGAAGCAAGACACTCAAAATTCTGTCATATTATTTCAACACTGTTGCCAAAATGTTTTTCAAGGACTAAAAAGCTTTTCCAGTATGAAAGTAAATAACAGGTACCTCACATGACTCCAATTAGAAACAGAATGATAATTGTCTATGATATTACTTGAAAAAGTCAGGTTTCACTGTGATTATATATAACAAAGAAACATCAGAAGAAGGAGGTAGGAAGAGCTTATTGCTCAACAGAAAGCTTAGAGTTGAATTGTTGAAACATTTTCCTATTTACACTAACAGAAAAAAAAAACATAAATAAAAAGTAAAGGAAGAACAAATGACCAAAGCTGTAAGCATATCAGAACAGACATTGTAGTATGAAGACAGCATGAAACTGAAGGAGACTTGCATTTTTTCATCATTCCATTACCATTGCTGGGCAACAGTTGTGAGGAGAAAAAACTACTATATTTTCCTCAAAATATCCTTCCTGGAATGTCAGGAACCGACAGCACCAGCGCAAAAGGAAACAATGGCTGATCTCATGGTTCTGCAGTCATCCTCTTGCAGGCTTCCCTCAGCATAACAAACCCTTCAGGTCACACAGTCCTTGGGGGCCATGCATTAAAATAACTCAGTTATATTCACAGTCTCTATTTGTCCCTCCCAGACACCTTTGTATGGAATCAGCATCCACATCAGAGGAGACCATTTTCTCATTCTCATCCCAGCTGGAGAATAAACTCTGCATTCGAGTTTATCAAGGGGATGGATAGCTAAAGGATGGAAAACAGCAGCAATAAAGTAACATTACCATGAAGGCGTGGGGAATACCCTGAAAACATGTAGGCTGACTTTTCTTTGGTACACTTAGTTTTGTCTATGGGCAGATTGCCACAAAGGGAAAAAAAAAAGGGGGGGCAAAAGAAAACCTATACTTTATTTATTATTTAAATAAATAGTTTTCTGCTGCTTCCATTTTGTGCTCAGTTTTATAACAATATGAGTCCATTTCCCCATCATTCCTTAATATCTATATTGTTTAGGACTTTATATACTGTATGATTAGTTGGCATTGGTACCGTTCAATCTGTACTAATCTGTATGCATTTATATTGTGTGAGCAGTTCTCTAATTGGTTTTCATCCAAGTAATCCCACAGAGAATAAGGTTACATGCTGAAAAGGGCTGAGGTGAGAGAGTGGTTAAAAGGGGAGTGCAAACTCTTTTCCCATCCTTATTAAGAATGCCTTACACATCTGCATTTTCTAAAAACATTTCTAAACTCCCTCTGTGTGAATAAGCACAAAGTCTATTCCACAGCACAGAAATGCACAGAGAGAAAATGAATTTGTTTTAGAGAACCCCACCCATATCTGCTTTATTTCTCCCATGTTGCTGTATCTCTTGGTCATCTAAGGCTGTGAAAAGTAAATACTACAGTTTACAAATGTGGAAAAATGAAAACCAAAACACCAAAACAAATCCAGAATACAATATGCCTCTTGGTAGAAAACACAAAATTAATTTTAAGTAAACAGAGCAGAGAGGAAAGATCTTTTCCTAAAAGGCTAATAAAATTGAAAAAAAAAAAAAGAAAAAATAAAATAATTAAAAAAACCCAAAAGTGAGCCAGCATTTTGAAACTTAGCTACTTAAATCCATATTTGGCTGACTTGAGTAACAATAGCCCAAATTTCAGATATTCCTTACATCGAAATTTCTGAAACATTTTGACATGTGCTGCAGGTACTACAGGTATTGTTTGTAAATGCTGATGACAGCACTCGAATTTTAAGAAAATATATATTCAATTGTTTCATTTAATTGTGCAATAATTACACTGTCATATTTCTGGCTAGAGGGACATTACTTTCATTGAGTTTTTTTTAAAGATTTTATATTATTGGTCACACACCACCTCAAAAAGAAAAAAAGTTGTGGAAAAAAATTATGTATGAGTTCCTCTCCTTTTCCTTACACATAAAAAAATTTCTTTGTTTTCTTCATAGAACTGCATATTGAAATTTATCAGTACCTGTATATGATCACTGTCTTTATTAACTCCCAAATTAGAATATTTTTGTCACTCAGATCAAGTTTTAGATTTGATTACACTTTTTTCTTCTTTCCTTAAAAAACAAACAAAATCCTCACTTAAATCAACATACTGAAAACTTTATTCAAACCACACTTTTTATACATGCCCATCCCCACATTCCGAACAGGCATTAGAATATTTATTTAAAAAACACAGGGCTGCTTACCATATTCACAACTTTCAACGGCTGGATTTTAGAGCACCCTTTTTGAAATGAAAGTCTCCTGCTACTGTACATTCTTGCGAGTGAAAAAATGCAATTTCACTGCATACGGCTAAGCAAAACCTTTTTTTACTGCTGAAGAAAAAGATATTCTCTAGTGTTTTTTCTGGATTTCAAAATGGAATAAAAGCTAAACTTTTAGATTTTACTCAGAGCCATGTAGGTGACAATTTTTCTTCAATTAGTTATCATCCTGTCAGTGCCATGAATATTAGTCTGGACTTTAAAGAGAGATAGCTGTCCCACTAAACTTAACAATGATTTACACTGAAGGACAATGGAAACATGCTCATTCCCTCCCCCACCTGCGAATACCACCATGCTTCATTTCTGCATTATCTTCTGGTAACCATCTCCGGAATATTCTTAAAAGCTGCTAACATGATACATTAGAATTCAGGCATGTGACAGATACAAAATTAAAGTTGACCTTCTCTGTCAGAAAAAATAAACAGTAACCATTAGCAGCTTTGTACCTCTGCATTTAACTCCCTATTTTCTGCCTCCCTAGTTTGGGTCCATTAACTGACTGGTGCAAAAAAGATCCCCAGCAACACTGACTCCCTGTGGATGTATTACAATCTCTGGATATTACACTTGACTATAACCTTTCCTCAACCTAATTTTACATTTGAAATAATTCAATCTTGACTTGGTCACACAACAATATTGTAGTCAAGAGTTGCCAAAATTCTGTAAAATCTTCTTATGTCTGCATGTGTGTCAACAACTTATGGTTTGCATTGGGGGTCATTAGGAATTCATACTAACAGTTGTATTTTCATTATTTTATTAGTCATTCCAATTTTTTTTGCTCAGCCTCATCAGTTATAGTAAGAACATCCTTTAATTCACATGAAAATATATTTTAAATATTATTTTATGGGGAAAGCATCCATTAAAGTCACTAGAATTCCAAAAGTTATTTTATCCTGTTGAATGGAGCAGAAAGGAAATTTCACATCTACAAAACTTTTAAAACTTCAGAAACCTTCAGAGTAAATAAGCTAAATGATTGCCATATTAAATTTGATGGAAATAAACACAGGATTCCAGCAGCAGATCACACCAAAGCACCCATTACTTAGAATTAAATGGAGTAGTTGTACAAACAGAAAAGTGATTTTGAAAACATTGGTGCTGCAATTCTGTCATGAACTTTGAAAAACAGGCAGAGTAAGACAGCACTATTGCGTTGATTCTGTCCATTTTCCAAGCACTGCAGTATGATTTCAGGGAGTCACCATAAAAGCACATCCTGAGCCCTGCTAGGTCTTGATGGCAAAGTAAATGCATTCCCACCTCCATTTCCTTTCAACATCTACAGTATTTTTCTCTTGCTGTCTGCTGGGATTTGCCACATACTTTTTTTGTGTTTTCTTGTGTCTCGTCTCTCTTTGAAAGAGAGAAACCCACCACACTAACCGTTAGACACAGTCCGTATTAAATTGGTGGTGGGACAGGGCTTATCATTTTTCCTAAAACTAAAATATATACACCCCAAAGTCAAAAAATTCTCTTGTCCTTTGACCTAGAAAAAGAGAAATTTTATAATTCTCGCTCCATCTGTGCTGTGGTGCATGCCATTTCCCTTTACATTTTGATATTTTCCTGTAAATTTCATATTTACTCTCTGCGGTGACAATATTTAAAACTTTCTTCTGTTTTTCAGTGCACATAAATTTTAAAAAAAGTAAACTCCAACACATCCTTTTTATTAATAGATGCAGGTTGCTTTGACTTTATATAAAAGATATCATGTAAAGAACATTTGAAAGTTTTCAAAAAAACCCACAATTTCAGTGTGAAAACTGTCACTGTACTGTCCCAAGATTGTAATCATCCTGGTATCCTACAGGATGAGCTTCTACCTACTTCTTAGCATCCCAGTTTGTAATACTTTATCCGACTGATTAGATACCAAACCACCTTCAGAAGGCTGGTGCTGAACAGATGTAGCAAAAAAAAGAATTTGTTTCTGCCAAAAACCTCATAAGCTCAAGGGCCGTTTAACTTAGCTCAGTCACTTAGTTTATTTTGCATTAGAGGAACTTCTCATTTAATTTACCAGTCTATAATAGGTAACTTTTTCAATATGAAGCTAAAGGTCACTATTATATGTAAGGAAAATTAAGCCAATGTTCTTGGTTGCCTTACAGTTCTCCTAGTTCAACTACTCCAATAAATGAACATGTACAACAAGCCGAAGGGCTTTTTATTACAAATTTAATTCATTTCTCTAGACAACTGTGAAATTTGCCATTGACATTAGTCATTACCCCAAGGCGAACTAAAAGATGATCTCAGTTAATAAATGATCCTTAACAAGGAACGCTCCTATCTTCTGTGATATTGGCACAGGCACATTTTATTAATGCAGGACTAGCTTCCTGCCAGAACACTAGCATTCATGACTATTTGGTGTGCTTGTTTCCTCTTCCTGCTCCTGATATTAATAATTATGCAACGGGATAATTAGCAACACAAAGAGACAGTACTATGTGCTTGCAGCTAGATTTTCAGCACGTTAACCTTCTGGGAAATAAAGAACAGAAGCAAAGAGTCTAGCCAAATAACCAATGCAGGTTGATTTCACAGTGTGTAAAAGGCTAATTATCTGTGAAAAGTCTGACCTCAAGTAACAAAATTACACAAATGTGCAGGCATTTTATCTTAAATAAAACTCAGATGCACTAGTTCATAATGTGAGGAGTCATGGTTAATAAATGTCTTCCAGAACTATTTATCTCTATATATATTTATAAAAATAAAAATAAATCCAAGAGAGAATTAAGTCTGCCATAAAATGTTAACCAGTTACTCAAATAACTGCAAAGGTAGGGTAAAATACACTCCCGCTATCCTTCAACCACTGCCATGCTAAAAAATAAAATAAAATAAAATAAAAAAATACCCAATATATGACAGAAGTAGGTTAAGTGCATTTTGTTTACTGGAGACAGGCTACAATAAAAAGCAGAAAATATTACTACTTCTTTACAGATACCATGTGTAATTCATTCTGATATAAGAATATTTATCCACTAGCAGTAATAACAAACCACAATTTTTGTCATGAAAAAAATAAATTGTATTTGCAAAAAGCAAACACATTACGGAGTGTGTAAAAATGCAATATTCCCATTTTCTAGTCAGAGTTCCAATTTATTGAAGTAACAGAGCAGAAAATGCACTGACAGCTGTTACATTTTATTGCGAATTAGTATATACGTTTTATATCCAGTGAGCAAATGCATGATACATTGTATTCCAGTAATTGCCACTGGCTTTCCAAATGGAAACTGAATGATCTTAGTGCAATTACACTCAGGAGAGTAAGTGTAACAAGCTACAGTTCTACATTATAGCTCTTTAACAATACCAAGAATTTTACTCTGTTTTAAAAAATAAAATAAAAAGGTCAACTGTATATATATAAAAAGAAATATATATTTATCTATCTACAGATGATAAAATGAGATTTTCTGCTATTCTGGCTTAGATTTGGTTACATATAACACAGATCATATGTTTCAAAAAGTTTGTAAGAATGATACTTAAGTTTTCTACTAGTTTAGACATTTGTTCAGCATCAATAGTTTGGGGGGGGGGAAGGGAAGAGGGGAATGGACAGAATGATTGGAAACTTCGAACACATAAAATCAAAACTTCTCATTTCACACAGGAAATAAATGACTGTTATTCCTAGACTACACCCTAATTTTCCAGCATCCTTGCATAGAAAATTAAACATTTGCCTTGAAAGATTTAACACATTACCTTCAGACGTAACATTTTAAATGTTTATTACCGTAGGCTTTCTTCCCTCCCCCAGTTATCACCTGAGATAGTAACCCTCCTAAGATAGCCCATGTGCTGAGCAGCTAATATTTCAAATGCATTAAAGGAAGTGGGGGCATGAGGGAAAAACATTTTATTTTTATTTTTTTACTAACCTTCGTAACATATTTTAAACCATTTCGTTGGGCAACCAGTCTGGTGACAGCCTCTGCACCTTCAAGCTGTAGCTGGAGCGCTCAGTAAAGCCGGCAGTCTCCTCCCCTCTAGTGGCTACCAGCTCTCTTTGCAGCAAACGGAGGAAGAGAAAGGCCTTTAGAGGACCACCTCAGGGCCATTTGTGTCATTTTTCTAAGCTTACAAGGAGACAAAAAAAAAAAGAGCACAACAACCAAAAAGCCCCCCGCAACAAAAATCCCCCACAAGCCCACAACCAAATACATCAGAGCAGGCAGTCTATCACTGCAGCAAATAAAATTTATCAGTCATTTAAAACAATATGTTAGTAGTGACTATGACTTAATCAACACCAACCTGCTGACATAGATTTGCAATTTGAGCAGGTTATTAGTGATCGAATTAACAACATGTCACAACTTGTATCTGATTTATTAAAGGAAGCTGACTAATGCAACAGAGCTATAAACAACATGCATAGAGATATTTTTCAGGCATGCTGACTACTGTTGTACAGTCAATGGAAAAGCAGAATGAGAAACAATCTCTCTGATTTTGCCCTTTTTTTTGCAGGCACTTATAAATTATTTCATACTGGTGTAACTGTGAAGCATGGGGATCTATGTCATAAACTTTTACCCTGGGAAGGGTCAGAACCTATGCAAAAAAAAAAATTCACTCCTGTTACATCTAGTAAAAGAACTCAATGGAAGGGCTTGGCACAGGGAAGCAATGAGAAAATACAGGATCCTGGGACATGCTGTGATCTCAGCAATAGAGTAGCTTAATCACCACCAGTTTTGTTTTTTTCTTTTTCCTTTTTCTTTTTTCGCTTTGCTGTTCTCATGATGAAAGCTTTTAAGAGGGCATGATGAATACTAAAAGTGAGGTAACATGGTTTTCTGGAGTTTACCCATACATCTTCCTAAGCATGTGGGGTGGCATAGGAGAAAGTACAACTACCCTATATAGTCCATAAGTAGCCAGCACTTGCAGTGCTTTTGCAGACATGGGCTAACATTGAACCAAATGTACAAGGCAGTTTATATAGTGCATGCATTTAAAATTCTTTCCCTTTTTCAAAATTTGTTTCTGAACAGGGCTTGCTTCAAATTCCACTCTTTGCTCATGGATCAGGCATATGCATGTCCATCAGTATAAAACTAAGACCTTTCACAGTTTTAGACAAAAAAAAAAATATTTCAGAGGAGCACTGTAAACACAGTTAAGCAAGATCTGTACAGATTAGCTTTGATAGTGTATCCAAGTCCAAGGGTAACCTGACCAGGTTTTCATTTGCACCCACTTTTAATTCTGAAACAATTAGTTACAGCCCAACTAGAGGCTTGAGAGCATTTTCATGAGAAACAAGAATTTAACATAAATCCACATAACCAAGGAAATTCAGAATTGAAGCTGTCAATTCTTAGGCCCAATAGAACACATAAAGGGGCTTGTTAATGCTGAACTAATTGGCATTCTTGGCTTGACAGTCTCAGCAGAGAGACCAAGGAGTGAATAAGCATGGAGACTAAACTACCCTCTCACTCACAGGTGGTCCCTCTAGGTTAAGACTAAAGCACATTTGGAGATGAAGAAATGAAGAGAAAAATGTACACCAAATGTACTGTTTAATTTGCGAGCAAGAAACTTTAGCCTGCACTGAAGGCGATGCAACCAATTCTTAACCAGTGTCTACTCTTGCTGCCTCAATTTAGCCTGTAAATAAGCAAAAGTTTTGATTTCCTTTTAAAAATTATGCTTCATAATTAGGGGGAGAGGCTGATACCCTACAGTCATCTCCATCACCACGTTGACTTCTATGAAAATATATGAAAAATCTTTATCCGAAAAACTGTTGTCTACCAACTAACCTTTACAATCACATTATTTTCAGACGTGCACTTAGGGGAAGGACTTAACCTCTGCCTCCTTGAGGTTACTTGATACAGGCCAGGGAGTAAATGTACCTGCAGCCTTAGCCCCCTGATACACACAACAGCTCACTCTCCATATCCCATGTAAAAGTATTTCTCTGGCATTCATTGCGAGGTAATAGGGGCTTATATCATGTTTGAGCCCCTATTTAGAGGTATGTCTCAATGAGCTTCAAAGTGTTACCGGTGAAATGCTACATCTGTAAGGGAGCAATAAGGGAGTAACGCTATTTTTGCTTCATATAGTGCTGAGCAGTTCTCCACAGAACAGTGTAAAATCTCTCCCATCTTTCCCACTGAAAATGTTGGATTAAAAAAGAGAGATATTGAAAATAAGATGCACAATATTAATACTGAGGGTAATTAATCACTGGAGTAAATTATTGAGGGGCATAGTTGATTCTCTTTCAGTGGGAGTCCTTAAATCAATACTGGATAGCTTTTAAAAAGGTATGTTCTAGCTAAGCTGCAAGTTATAAGGTTCAATGCAGAAATTACAAGAAGTTCAATGACATATGTAATATAGGAGGTAAAACCAAAATATTGTCATGCATGTTTTTGAACTTAAAATGCATTAATTTATTAGTTTTAGCCCACACGAGAAAAAAAATGTATAAAAAAGAAAAAGGAAAAGTAAAAAGTTGGGAAATAATGGCCAATCTTAAAAAAATAGCTCTGATGCAATATCAATGGAAATTAATAAGGACATCTTGATCCTATGCATTTTAAAAGTGACTATTTGAAAATAACACATTTATAACACTCTGGATTTTTTCACTTGCCAGATTTTCCTGCCTTGGCTAAAGTAACCTCAGTGCAGTAGTGAAAAGTGGTGACAGAGACAGTCACAGTTCCTGCGTCCTTCTTGGGACTGTTCATCCCCAATGCTGCTTTGAGCAGCCTCAGGACTGCCCTAAGTTGTTCTAGCTGGGAAATGTGCCCCATAGCTGTTGTACTGGCTGATGAATAGTCAGGCCAAAACAAGATCCATACGCCTCTACACTCAGTCCTCTGGCAGTCCTCAAAGCATGTTTCCTGAAAAAGCCTAGAGAGAGGAAAAGTAGGAGGAGTAGCAAAGAGTCATTGTGATGAGAATCACATCTCCTTATTGCAGCTAAAATAATATATCTAAAATAAATTATTTAATTCTTACTAGCAATAGACTTAAAAAAGGATAAAGACAGGATCTTCTTACAGGACAGAATCCTTCTTACAAATTAGTAAATTTAAAAGAAGTTATTTTACTGTGACTACTGCAACACTTGGACACATCAGCACAATCTCTCTTGTGGAAAGTAGACTAAAACCTTTGTAATTCTTCCTTTTCAGAAAACATAAGCCACTCAAAACAGAAGAATAAAAGCAAATCTAATTTCCTGAGTCAAACCCACCAATTCTAATGGTATTACTTTAGAATTATGATCATAATTTTCAAAGCTTTTCTGGTCTTTTAGTGAGGAATCTTCAAAAAAACAATAAACAAACTGAATCCTCCAGTATTAAAACCTAAAAGTCACAGGTTTGGCCACCACCATCACTTACTATTACACTTTTCTATGCTTGTTTAATACAAAAAATGAGATATGATATTCAGATCTCCACCATGTTCACTGTACGTGTCAGGCTTTGGTTTTTTTTTTTTTTTCCCAATGATATTTACCCTCTGCAAAAACATTTGAAATAGAATTTCTGATAAAACTTGAAAATTTGGTAGCATTTTTAATAATCTAAACAAACTGCACGGTCTAGTTATCAGCTGTTCAGGAGAATCTAAATGCTGAGCAGCTTGTTCACTATTGTTTTGTTTTCCTGAAAAACTGAGTAAATCTAATAAGGGAAGGGTGATTAGAGACAGATCATAAATGGTTCAAAATCAGTCCATACACTGCCTTATTCTTGGGGCCATTTAAACTCAGCAACCTACATCTATAATTTTACAGACTCAAGATCTAAACTTTCTAATACCAGGTTTTCTGGTTTACAGTTTCTGACTGTTATGCATGTGAGTGCAACACACAACTTTTAACACTTTTACCGTGCAAGTAACCATTTTATCTCAGACTCAACTTTTTTTCCCCTGAAGACAAAACAATAATGTAGAAATAGATGCTAAATGTTGCTCACTACTGCTTCTTTGTTCTGCACACCAAACCAAATTCTACTTCCACAGTCCATGGGAGATAAAGGGCTTAATAATTTCAGGAATACCTTGGCTAATGCCCAGTCATTTCAGCTGAAAGTACTACATGGGATCTGATGAAAGAAATGTAGCCTGGTAACTACTGGAACCTTGTTTCCTACCTTTACAGATATACATCATAACTCACCTGATGTTCCTCTTGGGATTTCCCTCATTCCTCTCTGCTTACAACAATTGAGGGTATTCCACAGTTACTAAGAAATAGTGCAAACAGGGAGCAAAAATTTAGTGGCAAAACCACTCATAGTGAACTTTCAGATGAAATCAGACAGTCTGAGATTGTGCTCTCGTATCATCTGGCATGGCTGGGGATAATAATGGTCTTTTCATATCCAGCCACCAATCAGAACAGCAACAGAACATGATGAAGTTAAAACAAAAAAGTAAATTATGAATAGCGTGAAGAAGTAATGTATTTTAATTAATTTAAAATACACCAGCTATTAAATCTGAGGAACTGTCTGTCTGAGAAGATAAGGAGCCAAACAGATTGCTTCCTTCAGTGCTCCCTGAAACATCTTTCTAGATATGAGTCTTACTCTTCAGAAGACCAACTGGTCAACCAGCAATGCACACCCAACAGCAGCAGCAGCAACAGAAAAGAGCAGACACATTTTCAGCTACTCAGTAAGCCTTATTATAAACCAGCAGAAATGGAGACTGCTTACTGATATTGTATTTGCCTGAGCAGAGACTTGAGGATGTTCTGCATTTTTAACAATACACACAAAGAAATGGATCAAGTTATAGTTATTGCTCACAGGCAAAAGAGGAACATATTTAAGATTTTTCTGCAGATGAATGCAGAGGAGGCCAAGAAAAATATAATATATCCCTACAGATGCACAGTAAGTAATTCTTTTTCCCATATTGCGGTATCATATGCAAGGGAACACATTTGCTCCAGGATTGCCAGTTCACAGAAGGATCAACGCACAGACAGGTTTGTAGAACCCCGTGTGAACCAACAGAGCTTTCCAAATTCAGGGCAGATGAAAGGGAGCAAATGATCTATGCAGTGCCAAATTGTATATGGTGCTATAGATAGCTGATCAATGCCAGCCATGTAGCAGACCCTTGCTCTGACAATCTGAAGGTCTGCTCAGGTGATTACAAACAGTAGAAGCAAAGAGAGAACACACGGAGCACAGCGTGGGCGTTTATAAGTAGAGTGCTGTAAATTAGAAAGGCACACATTTGTAATTGGCATTGCTGACAAAGAAGTGGCACTAAAGTTACAGATGGAGTCAGAGCTGATGCTGGAACAAGCAGCCTAAATAGCTTGTCACTCTGAGCTCATTAAGAAGTAAAATGCAGATCAGGGAACAGCTAAGCAGCTGGGTCAGGTTGTTCATTGGCTAATTTAGTCTAAACAAGAAAGAGGGAAGGCATGAAACATGTTCTGGAATAGTGTAAAAGAAAGCAAGGAACCAGAAGGGTAGGGGTGGCCAACCACTTGCTGCAAGCTGAAACACAGCTTAAGAGAAAACACCAAAGCCAAAGGAAAAAAAAAGCCTTGAAAAAAACAAACCTCCAAACTTAAATCAACCTTCGCCTTCTCTTCCTTTTTTTTTTTTTTTTTTTGCTATTTCACTAAATAAACAAAATGCAAAAAAATTGGGGTTTCAGCTGTCTCAAAAAATCATTGGAATCCAAGAATCAAGTAATCAGCAACACACATGCCAGTCAAGCATACAGCTATCCACGGCTGAAGACCGACACTGACATATTCATACATATGTATGAGCGTCAGTATTTGCATGTCAGAGCTAAGCATGTAACAATGCAGGTACTTGGGTTAGAAAATTTGGCAAAAACCCCTCTCTCTTCTCAGAACTGAAGCCAGACCTGCCACCGTTGCAGTCAGAAGGCTTGACGGCAAGGAGGCAGCTCAGCACCCTCTTCTCCCCAAATTATGAGCCACCCGCTCACCTTCTAAAAACCGAGGCTTGCAATCAGCATCTCCCAACAAGCACACTTGAACTGAGGACCCTGTAAGCTCAAATTTCTGCCAGAAAACCTCCAGGGACACACCTAGGCTAGACATTTACAACAGATCCCCTCCCAGCTTGCCTTCCTTGTCACAGTTCCATTTTGTACACACTCCTTTTTCTAAAAGGGCTCCGTGGAATCAGCGTGCAACAGAGAGGAAGGCTGGTACAGCAACTTTAACTAACTCTTCTTTGTAATTAAAGGCGTAAAATCTGCTCCACACACAGTCTTTATTTAGGTAAATTTCATGGCCGATAATCAGATCTTCTATGAAAGAGAAGGAAACAAATGAGCTAGAAATTCGTGATCTGTCATATTTAGAAGAAATCATCAGTCAACGCCAAGATGATTTTTATGCATGGGCATGTAGGTATGGGGATTGAAAGGGGCTCTTCTGTGATATTTACATCTTCTGTGATCCATTATCATTCCCCCAAAATAAGTTTTGTGACAGGTTATGACTTTTAAGAAATATTATGTACTGTGATTTGGCCAAGCGAAGGAGAGCAGGTGAAGAAGAAGTCACCAGAACCCCTGTCTGCATATCATATTCTGGCTTCCTGCAGAGCTCCCAGAGTCCCTGGGTGTTGCAGAAGATACATAAACTCTCAGGACAAACCCCAAAACTATCTATAAAACTGTCATCATACTGGCAAGTTGTGAAACAACTGCCTGTATAGAGATTTCATACTCCAGGTCCTCTTTCTCAAGATTTTATTGTCCTCTCTAACATTTTCCACTTCATTTTCCACCCCTTTGTTTGATCTACAGTGAATAGATTTGTCAGTGCTGCTAGAAAGGAAGTTGATTTTTAGATTTAACAAAAAAGGAGCTAAAAGTTGGGAGCTTTATCTATGAGGGAACTGTTATAATGTTCTATTATGCCTGCAGGGATGGAGAGAAATTCTTGTAAATGTTACTTATTTAACAGAATATTCTTAAACAACGTATCAAACTACTTAGTGAAATCATATGAACAAATCATAAGAGACTGGTGAATTGAAATGATTAAGGCTCGTTTAATTTCTTGAAACCAGGACATTTCCTCAACATCATAATATGGATTTGGGTTACAGAGTCTTGAAATAACTGCTGGAAAAATTTTCTGTCTTTTCTATTGATGTAGTACAGAGTTAGAAGATAAAAATTCAAAACACTGAGTAGGACATCATAGCTCCTATTCTAATTTTTTTTTTGTTTTTGTTTTTCAAATTATTATTTTATTTCTTAAAATAAATTTCTCGCTGTTAATGTGTTTATTGAAATAATTGTATTGATATTTCAAATTGTCATTGTTCTCCAGACAAACACTTTGTTCAGCGAGGAAGTTTTATCAGACTCTATGTCCCTTTCAAGACATATAGAGAACATTATCATTTAATTATTCACATTCCTTTTGGTACAGTGTTATAGACTAAAATAAAGAAGACCTGATAAATTTCGACAGAATCTATAAAAGGCAGGAGGAGGATGATATGTCTAATTTATGGTAGCAGAAACAGGCTGTCTCAATAGTTATTGCAAATAGTTTCCTCGGACAAGTAGCTCTACTACAAACAGCTCAGAGTGATTGAGACTACAGACAGTTGATGTTCCCAAGCCACAGTGTTGTGCTGTGAGCTGGACAGGATGATTTGGTGGATAGAACTGGAGACTGAAAATTATTAGCCCTCAACTCTATTCTTTTCCTGATACATACTCCAGATGAAATTCTCCTCTATTCCAAAGGACTCAGATCTTAAAGGAAATAAATGATAAAAAGAGGCATTTTTATTGTTGATCAGAATATCATATAGGTAGTTCAGTCCTCCTTTAGTCACACACTTCTCCAAAAAGTCTCTCCAAATTGTTGGGCAGTTAAAAAATTGAAGGAAGTTAAACAGAGATGCTAAGTCTTCCTCTTATTGCAGAAGCCTTGCAACAAGTTGATATTGTGGCATGTTTGGAGACAAAAAATGGAAAGTGTTCTAGAAATACAGATTATTGTTGGTATTATGAACGGATATAATTTGTATTTTCTTCAGCATTATTCTCTTTTTGTGCTATTTTTTCATATTTATGACTTTTGTGTATTTATATGCATCAAAAATTAATAAAAAGATTTATTAAAGAAATGACATTGTTATAATTACTCCAACTGGAAAATCAGTACAACTTCACACACAACAAAGCAATATGTTGAATTTATGAACCTCGCCTCACTTATTTACATTTAGCATACTGAAAATATTTGAACTGTTTTGTTGATGGATTGGAAGCGCATTAGGTTAATTAAACCTATCCTGCAAGTATCCTTTTCAGACTTTATATGCTTCTGATATTGATTATTCTATAGAAGAATATATGTGTTCTGGAAAAAACTTGTGTGGTATTACACTCAAGCTCAGCAGCGTCTCCAATTTTAGTAACATCTCAGTCTTTCAAGTAGGTCTGAACTATACTGAAAAGTTTTACTGTTTGCTATGATAAGCCTGTTATTTTTCATTTTCTAATTTAACTTAAAACCTGCAGTGACTCTTCCTCCAATCTTTTGCCTTGTGATTTCCCCATTAGAAGCAGGATTTAAGTAGGAAATTTTTTTGCAAATATAATTATTTTTCTTCTCAGCCTGTGGAGTTTAAGATA
The DNA here is from genome assembly GCF_000277835.1 of Geospiza fortis. Taxonomy (NCBI): domain Eukaryota; kingdom Metazoa; phylum Chordata; class Aves; order Passeriformes; family Thraupidae; genus Geospiza; species Geospiza fortis. Next base: position 6,640,619 of record NW_005054315.1, read on the forward strand.
CTAAAGATAACTAAGCTCTACCTTGCCTGGATACCTAATTTCTGGGTTTGGGGTTTCCTTCTT
>NW_005054315.1:6640691-6653191 GCF_000277835.1 Geospiza fortis
TGCCCCTGGAGAGGTCTGGGCTGATATAAATGCTATACCAAATATCCTGAGCTTTCCTCTGCTGTTTCTTATGAAACAGGGTCTAAATAAGCCATCTGTGAATGATGAAAATTATGACTTTGAGCAAAAAGCCTTTAAGTCATGAATTCTGCACCAGAACTAGAGGCTGAGATTGATGCAGTCACTAAAGATGGGTTCAAGTTCATGAGAATGGAAACAGTGATTTTGTTACTGTCTTTTCAAACTTTTCTGTAGCTTGCTGACAGTTTTAATGGGCAGTCAGATATCCTGGCAGTTTAGTACTGAATATTTTGATTCCAGCTTCCTGAAATCATATATGGTTTTGTGTGGTTGTAGCCCACACCCAGAAAAAAAATCCCTATCTGAAAGATTGGCTCTCAAAGATGAGGCCTTTAAAATTCAGTGTATCCCAGGCATGAATCTGGCTCATTGCTGTCATATTTATCACTTCAGAAGGATTGCAATAATGTAATGGAATTAATCTTTAATAGAATTAAGTGTTTGTGAATGGCTTGACTTTATTTTGCACAAAGAGACCAATGAAAATCTATCCCCATAGATCATGTTAACCTAAAAATCTATGATGCTAGATCAGTTTCAAGCTAGAAAACCAAACTGAAATCTGTACATTTCTAATCAGAGAAATTATATCTGGCAGTTCAATTATATGTGCAATTACTCATACTTCAATCATAGGAGATACAAAAATTTACTTTTTCATGCTAACTCTGTAAAAAGGGAATACATATTTATGAAAAAAATATTTTTATCTTTAAATTTTTTAAGAAACTTCTTCAGGGATAAAATCCTAAACTACATTGTAGGGAAAAAAACTTGCACATACCTCTGAATCCATCATCTGAACACAACTCTCATTACTCCTGTGCAGTGTTTTTACAAGTTTGTTGTTTGTTGTTTTTTTGGTTTTTTTATTGTCAAATATTGATGCAATGACTAGTAGGTGCTGTAAGTAACGATGTTTGGGTACTGTATACGTATTGAGAGCAATATATGCCAAACTTTTTTATGGAAAAAGAAAAGTTCTTTCTGTTTTTCCTAGCATCAGAGTAATCCAAGTAATTCTTTCCTCACATCTGGCCAAAAGCCTCCATGGTAAGTTGAAGAAAGGAAGTCAGCCTGTTCTGAGGCCCCTCCAAACCCCTTGACTAAACACCATGGTTTGTCTATTCCCCACTGAGATAACAGTTGTCTCCTACTACAAGGAATAGCAGTCTCAGCTGCGAAGGTTGTGGTTCAAATACTTGTTAGAGCACAGAATGGAGGGTTGTCACAACATATAAAAATACATTAAGCCTTCCTCCTTTCTTCAAAAGTCAGATGGCAAAAAACAAACATTTAAAGTTAGAAAACCCCAAATAAAGAATCCTGAAATATGTGATGCCTTATGAATAACTGTGTTCTGTTTTCCAGTGGGGATCCTAATTCATTCAGTACACATGACAAATAGGTAAGGGGGTATACACAATAATTTTAAGGGTATGTCTATAGTGAACACTATTGCACCATGAAAAGGTACCCAGCTGGCTCCAGAACTGGAAACTCTCACAGTGTGAAAAGTGAGGTGACCTAATTAGTCCCAGTGCAAATACCACACTCACATCACTATACAGCTTCCTGTACATGAGCTAGCATACCTATGTGGCATAGCAGTGTGGCATACACATATCCTCTCTTTTGGGACTAACTTGTATAAACTTACGTGAAGTGTATGTGGATTTGCCCTACAATTTTCAATTATCCCAAGTTCTTAATTATATTCAAGTGCCTTGCTATCGGAACTCAACATTTTTAAAGAAGAACTTATCAGTAGGTAATTAATATATCTTTATCTGTAGGCAATTAATATAGCCTTAAGATATTAAAGAAGAATAATGATTTTCAGCAACCAAGAGTGTTTTAAAATAATTTGCTTTTTCAGAAGATGGGTGTGACTCATTTTCTTAAAATAAGACCTCTGAGAAGCTGCAGATGAATATTTGTCTGTGAGACTCACTGGAATCCTAGAAGGGAATTCAAAAGAATTTTTCCCCTCTTGGAGAAAGGGAAGGGGGAGTAGAACTCCTCTACTCCTCTCACATGCTTTTTTTGTTGTTGTTGTTGCTATTTTCTTGTTATATTTTCTCTTTCATATTTCATTAATTTGGATGATTTCTAGCTAGGCTAATACTTTTAAAAAATACAATAGAAAGAAAGATTCTTACAAGGAAACATTATATTTACTCTTTATATGTTTCCAGGTTTGCTAGAGCCAGGAAAGGACACTATCATGATGTGTTCTTTCTTTCTAGCAAATGTTAAGGAAGTTGCAAGGAAGAAAATAGCCCACATCCTGACTAGCCTCTCTCAATTAGTTCTTTATTTTTGTGTAGACTGGATTTTAATTTCAGTTATAAGAAAAAGTACCAAGTGTAACACCATGAAGCAAAAGTTTAACTGAGGTAAAACTAGTCTAGATGGTTTCAAACCCCATCATTACCTTTTTTTACTGGCTACTTTAATTAATACTCTTCACAGAAAGTAGAGGGGAGTTAACTGAACCATTCTGATTTAATACAACTGAAGAGGTAATATTTTATACTGTGTTGGATTTTAGTATTTGTATTAAGCCAAGTGTTTTACAAATACGTATGAAAGATCTTACCCTGAGAGCTTAAAATATAAAGAGGCAGATGGAGAATAATGGGAAAAAATCCCAGATAAGAAAACTTCTTTTGTCTAAAAGTAGTTTATTAGAATCCTTACATTCTAAGAATTAGTATCTAATTTTCTGTATTATTCAGAGCAATAGAACACATGAAGGAACATCTCAGATGACATCCTCTTTTTCTTTTCTGCTAACATCTCAGTTACTCTCAGGAAGAGATTGTTTTCAGGCACTTTCCCAGTGACTAACAGCCTTTTCCATTCATCAATAGAGTTCACTTGAAGTCAGGCTGAAAATAGATATTATCTTACTGAGCAAAATCAGGACCAACTAATTTCAGACCCTGGAATGAGGCATAATGTAAAACTGTTGGACTTTATTTTTCTTTAGTCTTTTCTATCTTATATTTATCATCCACAATTGCTGCTATTTTTCCTTTTCCTTATGAATTAAATTAGAATTCAATTAAAGCATCTGAGCTAAAACATTTACTTATTTTACTTAAATGCATGACTTTTCCTTGACACAATAACTAGCACAATTGCAGTCCACTAATAGTGGACTGTTAATCCCCCTTTGCTAGGTACAGGTATTAATTCTGATGAATATCCATGTGCTTTTTTTTTCCAGAAAAGCATGAGGAGAGGTCAGAGGTAAAGGATACTGATTCCTCTGAAATCACACTCCTCCTTCTAATAAGCAATGTAGGCTTTTGTTCAGCTGCTTTTGCCACAGAAGGATCCAGCATTTTGTCTCTCACTTAGGTAGAAAGTCTTGTAGATCTTCATCTGGCCTCTGATGACCTCTCATACTTGAATCAGGGCATAGTAAGCCCTGAAATCTGTAAAGAATAGCAATTCCTGCTCTGCTGCAAAACCAATCTAATCAGCTAGAACTAGAAGATTTTGTTTTTCTTTTGGTCTGGGGTTTTCACGATTATATGAGGTTTGTTGGGTTTTTGCTACCAGGGTTTTTTCTTCTATTTGCATGACAGACAACTAAATTTCGGCAGAACACCATTCTTTAAAACACAACAAAAGAAGGAAACCTAAAACTAACCCCTACTGGTTTTTTTTCCTACTGTAAAATCCTGAAAGGCCCCATACTTTTAAAAAAGATTGAAGTATCTGAGAGAAAAAGGGATTGGAACCAGAATTTTCCATAGTACAACTCTGACACAAAGTCCATTCCCGTTATACTAAAGTACATATAGACTCAGTTGTATTTCTATATTGTAAGTCATTTTTAACCTGTTTCTTCACCAAATGGCCACAAATCTTGGCATATTACCTGAATATATACTGGAAGCTTCAAAAGTTTTGAAGAGATTTTGTTAAGAAATTATTTTTTTATCCATAATCTCTTTTACTCTTGTCTTATCCCTTTGTTGACCTCTGCAGTCAAACTGTCATCTAACCTCCTACAGATACAGAAAAACAGAAGAGATCCTAGCAGGCCATGTATATGTGTTTGGCTGTATAATGTGCAGCATCTTAATGTATTGTTAGGTCTTATTGTATGGAAGTAAACACCAATGATGTAATTTCCTAAGTATTAAAAGTCAGAGGCAAAAATACTGATTCCTTCCCCAAAACCTTTCTAACAATTTTTCATCAGGGAAATGCCTCAGACTTGTGAGATATAAGCTCTTCTACGCAAAGAAAGAAAAAACAAAAACCAAAAACCCCAAACATTATGACTATTAGTAGTTGAAATGAAAAATAGACATCTTTTTAGGGAAACTAAAATACATACAAGAAATAGAAGTAAATTTTCCCTCATTTGGTTCATTCTGCCTATTTTTATTTATTGTTATTTACAGAGGAAAAGAGACAAACCTTTTCTCTACATTAACTTTTTATTCTTACACTATGTACAGTCTTAAAATTTAACTTCTGCTTCTGGAGTCTCCGCAATCAACACTTTCAAGGTTCTCATTATCCATGAAATTTGAAATGTTTTCACAGTCACTCCAATTTGAAAATTCACAAAACATGTCAAAAAAAGAGGGCATGTTTCCTCTGGTCAGCAGTACTTTAGCTTTCTGCCGAGGAGGGACAAAAACATTTAGAAATAATTTACTACAATTTCATTCATTTTGAATAAGAGGAAGATGCTGATTGCTTTTTAATTTGGTTAGAATTATGAAAATATGAGTACTTCTACAAAAGCATATAAGAAAATGCATACAAAAGAGCCATTAAAATATATTAAAAAATCAGAATTATTAAGACCAATTGTTATGTAGTGACCTGTTGCCTATGGGTCGATTTCAAGAATGGACTTTAGTTTTTCATTTTGTTAAAAACTGACAAGTATTCTCCCGCAAAAGAACACTGTGGGGCTCTTGGCAATGCAGTGAGATGATTTCAACCCAATCTGCTGGAAGTCTCATGGGGTCAACACAAAACCAGGATTTATAAGAACAGAAAATGAAAACTGAACTGGAGACTGGCAGTATCGTTTTCTGCTAGGACACTCACTTCTGCAGTTCAGGCCCTAGACACAATTTTTACATACACATATGAAGATGTAAAATTCTGAGACAGTCCTTCACATGTAGGTCAGAATTCATGAGAACCACTGTTAGGGTTGAAATGACAAATATTTCTGTCCTGCTCTCAGTCTTCCCTCTAGCCCCTTGTACATCACACCCACCCTGCCCAGGTGAGGTGTTCCTCCAAAACCAGGCAACATTTGGATTTAAAATTCCCATTATGAACAAAGACATCAAAATTCTTCCCACATGTTGACTAAGATGCCTAAGTGCTCGTTTAGATCTAAATGTAACAGTTTCTTTATTTATTGATAGATGTTAATGTCCCTTGCCATTCATTTTGTCCTAACTACAGCAAATTAATCTGGCAGCCAAAATAAAACAAAAATGTCTGTATGAGTAGCTACATTAATAATACCTTAATTTCAGCAGAGGACTCCTCTACTCTAAACAGGGTTTGTGGAAGAAGTAATTACATGTAAAGAATTTAAGTAATGTTTTCTTAGATGAGAATATTTAAAGTGCTGATATTTACAATCTGTTCAAGGCTACTTTCCATTTCTCCTCCCTAGAGTGATGCTATGACTCTGACTTTTAAGTATGTTCTTCAGTTATATGAATATCAGCTCCTAGTGTCCTGGGAGTTATTATTCAGCTTGCAGACTTCCTGACCTTAGCTCATTTTATAAAACTAAAGTTTTAGTATATTTACAGTTTTCAGAACATTTACAACCAAACTCTATGTGTATTGGACCGGGATAAAGCTAATCAAAGAGTCACTTTAATACTTTTTCCTTGTATAAAACACTAAATTAAAAAAAAATGGGATTATAATACCTATTTTGAAGTACTCAGTTGTTCAGCTCGTTCTTGAGGTGGATTGAAAGCAGACTGAATGGCCAGGCCCAGGGTGTGATCAACTGCAGAAATTCTTGTTGGAGGCCAGCAGCAGCACCTAGTAGTGGACCCAAAGGGTCAAGAGCAGCTCCAGTTCTATTCAACACCTTCATTAATGTTGTGAATGGTGGGACAGAATCTACCCTCCAAGTTTTCAGATCACACCAAACTGGGAGGAGTAGATGATATGTCAAGCAGCTGTGCTGTCTTCCAGAGGGACCCTGGCAGCTGGAGAGGCGGTCTGATGGGGCCTCTGGAATTTTAACATGGAGAAGTGCAGAGTCCTGAGCATTGGAGGAACAGCCAGGAACAAGCAGAGGCTGGGTCCACTCAGCTAGAAAGTGGCTTTGCAGAAAAGAATCTGGGGATCCTGTTAGATACCAAGTTGACCATGAGCCAGCAAGGTGTCACTGCTGCAACAAGGGTGAGTAATATTCTGGGGTGCATTGGGCAAAATATTTTCAGCAGATCAAGAACAGTGATCCTTTTTCTCTATTCAGCACTGGTTAGACCACAATTAAGCTGTTGGGTCCAGTTCAGGGCTTCCCATTATAAGAGACACATGAAGATACTAAAAAGAGTCCAGCAAAGGGCCACTGAAATTATTAAGGAGCAGAAGCTCTTGACATATGAGGTGAGGTTGAGAGGTTCATGTCTGCTCAGCCTGGAGAAGAGAAGGCTCAGGGGGTTCTCATCCCTGTGTACAAATAACTGAAGGTAGGTTGCAGAGACTTTTCAGCGGTGCCCACTGAGAGGACCAGAGTCATTGGGCACAACTTGAAAATAGCTCCCCTCTAAATATCAGGAAAGAGATTTTACTGTGAGGATGAATCTGCAGAGGATATATTCAAGGGATATCTGGGAAAGGTCTTGGGCAATTGGCTCTAGGTGGTCCTGATGAAACAGGAGATTGGACCAGACAACCTCCAGAGGTGCCTGCCAACCTCAACCATTTTGTGATTCTGTGATTCTGACATACTTCCAAGATACTTAATTGAAAACTGTAGAAAACCTATTGAAACCTAGAAAAGAGCAGATGAGGAGTGAAATGCTACCAAACCTAACCAATAGGAAAGATTAAAGAGAGTCTGGGTAATGAAACCTAATTTATTTCAGTTAGATAATTCAGTTAGGGTCAGAGGGAGCACAACATCTCAGATACCCTTTCAGGGGCTGAACCCTTTCTGGAGCTGTCTCCATATCCTGAGGCTCAGATTTGTGGCTTCACTGCACACTTATCACCAAAATTTTCACTCCACATAAGTCAAAAACAGCGCTTAAGAAACTGTTTGCATAGTCAGCCCAAGATGCTTTCCTAGTGAGTAACAGGAGCTCACATGAACACATCTTTTGTCAGTATGGGGTCACTGAAGAAACTTGACATCAATTCTCCCTTTTGCTCATTTTCACTGAACTTGGCCCTGCCACTTTTTCTACTGCTAACATGAGACTCTTCAAAGCAAAAGTTCTGTGCAGAGGCCCAGAGCCACATTCCAGGAGTGTTCCCTTCCCACCTTCAGGAGCCTGGATGCCTTGCAGTGTGAATTGCCAACTGGTACACAGCAAAGAATTTCACATTTCAGAAATAAGAGTAATTAGTAAATAGGGAATTTGCATAAAAAAATTGTCACATAAATACTTCAATCCCTGAATGGATTCAGCCAGAAGTCACACATAGCAAAAATACACTGAAGCAAATAAGACAATCATAGCAAAATAAGCAAAGACACATTGCAAATTTAGTACCCGATGGAGTAAGTGCTGAGTAGGTAGAGAAAATAAGTAGCTGCTAAATGAAAAGGCTATCACTTCATTTTGCAAAAATTCTAAATTTGCTGATATTTTGAATTCCCTTTGTGATAGTCATAATTATATTTCCTCTTGAACTTCCATGAGATCAAATCTTGCTCTCAGGAATGTTTGTAGACAGATATACCATCATGAACATGACTGCAAAACTGCATTCATTCCAGCTTAGCGTAGGACCAACTTGCAAGTTTCAGAGGAAATATAGCTGGAAAGAAAACAAGTGAAGGTTTTGCAAAAGAAGAAAATTGATAAAAAAGCCCCCAAACAGGCACTGAATGAAAAGGCACTAAGTATCTGAGTGAAGAGCAGCACTGCACAAAATTGCACATATATACATGGATATTTTGAAACTGCAAATACTTCGGTTATGAGTTGGGGTGCTAAAATTTTTCAAAATGTCTTTCTAGCAAAATAGAGATTTGCTTTTTCCCCCAGAAAACATAGATCCACGTAATTTTTTTCACAATATTTTTCAGTCCTGTTTCCTGAAAACATTTGACAGCAAACAGTGAACAGATCATAAAAGACACACTTTGCATTACTCTACCAGTTATACTGGTTTATAGAAAGGCAGAAAACATCTGGCTTCCATACATAAGGTAAACCTTGATGACAAAAGAGAAAAATATTTCCCCAGAACCAGTCTTTCTTTGAAGTCATAACCACACATAGAAAGATGACGGGCTGTTTCTTGGGCCCTTATAGTAGTGGTAAGATGAAGGAAGACAAGAAATAGTTCTCAAAACTTTCTGGCCAGAGACCTCCTCGTGGGCTAGTTAATTATAAAGAAAGAGTTTATTGTGGATCCTGTGTAAAGAGCTCTGTAGCAGGCAATTATGACTTGTTGGAATAAGAGCTGGCTAGAAAATGAACTGCTAACTGGCAATACATCAGGTTGAAGAAATACTCTAATTAGAAAAATTATAGAATGACTAAGTGCTAGCCATGGTGACACTAAGATTTAATAATCTTTCTTGTCAAATACATGAAATGGAAAAGTAAAAAAATTTGTTCAGACCTTTGAGGCCTAAATATCTTCTCCTCTAAAGACATCCTACATCATTTCCCCTACTAACTCTACCAACTTATATTATTTAAACTCTGTGGAGGATTTAAAAAATGCTGTAATAAGAAAAGGCCTCATATGATTGTTTTTACTGTTATTGATAATCACATATGAAAATACTAATAGTTAAGAAAAAGATATTGGTTTTGTTATATTTAATCTTTAGCAGAGTTATGTGAGAAACTAATTCAGTGAAATCCCAAATGTGTTTCAGGTTTTTAAATTATTATTACTAAATATGCCTTGTTTCTTAAAAAAAAAAAAAAAAAAAAGGAAAGGCATGAAGCTATAGACTAGTTCTACTGTCATTTGCTCATTTTTCTCACTTCAGTACATTATGCCAACATTAACAAAATTCAAGGTATCTTGTAAATGAATATACTTTTTAAGGTGAATGCTCAGTGTGTGTGTTAGTGTTTACTTCAACCAGTGAGATTATTTTCTTATTACATGGATTATCTCCCTCTTTCTAAAATATCTTATAAGTCCTTTCCTTACAGAAACATTCTTGCCTACCAAATTAGTTGACTTTCACCTTGAGATTTTCTTAAAACACTGATTACTTTGTAGGGATTTTTACCCAAAATTATAATTCCTCTTTGGTTAACCAAACCATATCCTCTCACAATGAAGTTCTTAAAGGAATGAAATGTAAATAGTCAGATAAAAATGTAATTTTTCTTTCCAAACTGTTGTAGGAAATTATAGCATTTTAATAAGATGTGTTGTATTCATGGATCAACTGAATGATCCTATTGCATTTTACAGGAGGAATGTGTTTTTAACTTTTTTTTGCTAATGCAATAGGATAATTTTAATATAAATGATACCAGACATTTCTTCCTTTTCTTTTTTTTTCTTTACAAGATTTTCCATTTAGAAAAACAATGCTTTACATCACTTCTCCTACATTCCTCTTTAGTTTTGTTCATTAGCTGTATGTTTTCAACTTAGTTTGGGAGAGGCTTTTTTCATTCTCAGTAATTGCTCTCAATTTAATTTGACTTAATAATAGCAATATTCAAATAACTTCTCTTGAATGCAAAGTTAGAGGTACCTGAGTATTTTTATTGGGTGGTAAATTTAATTCTAAAATATTTAATTGTATGCTATAACTCAAAAACAACCAGTGTGAGTATGAGAAATTCTGCAGCTGTATCCCAAACTATATCCTAATTTCTGAATAGCATGATAATGTTTAAGAAATAGAAGCATTCTCTTGTTATTAGACCAAAGGTTTATGTTCCCAGTCAAATAAAACTATAGCCAGCAGAATTGGCGGACATGAATTTTCTCATGCTCACTGACAAGTGACAGCCCCTTTCACAGGAAAGGTCCTTGGAAATAAATTGCTATTTCTGCCACAACTCTTGTGCTACACATCTGTGTTAAAATAATTTCTGGTTGGGATTTGCTTCAAATTTGGCTAAAACCTCAAAATTGCTACTGTGCAAAAGACTGATACAAATCACCAGCTCTGCTCCATTTGCTCTTGGAAAAATGAGATGCATAAATACAGGAGCACTGATTACAGAACAACTCAGAGGAAAGATTCCCCTGCTGAGTCAACATCAGACGCTAATGGATAGCCTAGATTTTCATCCATGTCTGTTTTACTATTTGCCCTATGCTGCTCTTTATTGGGTTTGAAATCTTGAAGTTTTACCTTGAAGATATGGATGCATTTCATATTGTCACATTGATATCATTTCTGTATATATCCCATTAAAGTCACATCCTTAACATATACTTGTTTCTACCCTTCTCATCTTAAAAGCAAATTAAGGGTTCCGTGGTTATTCGGCAAGTAGAGTTGATCCTCAGGAGAAATTTGGAGTGCACCACCCATTTTCACCACTCCAGTGGTCCCATGCACTCACAGTTTGAGGTGGTGGACAGGAGTACTTTGGATTGTCTCTCTGTCTTGGTCAGGGTTTCTTCACTGAGAGTGGTTGAAAATGACACAAGGGTAATTTTGAATAGGGAGACTGAGTGGAAAATGATAGTTAGTCAATCAGTTACATTTGCATTTGAAAAACAAGTCATGTTATAAAGGTGAAAGTATATTTTCTTCTAAAAGGAACACCACAATCTATAAAAGCATAGCATACCAGAATATCTCATTGCCATTGTTATTAAGAAATAGTGTCAATTCTTAGAGTGGGAAAGGCAACACCAGAAATTTACATTTTAAAGTATATTTCATCAGTTTCTCAATGAACTCACCCTAAACTCCTATCATATAGAAGAAGGAATTTCTAACTATTACAATTTCTTCACTCTCATACATCATTGGAGGACAAAGACGATATGAAGACACCATTAAAAGGGCCTATTCTCCTCCAAGACAGTTTGATGCTGAGGCAGCTATTTAGCAGAACCATTTACCATAGCCTACTACTTACACATAATTTATTAATGTGTAAATCTTAAATTAAAAAAGAAAACCGCTAATGAGTATGAGTATTCTGGCAAGGAAGACATACCAAATTATAAAGCCTAATATGAGCAATGCAGAACTAAGTGAATCATTGTCGGTGCTCATTCTGGAAACTTATGCTTTTGCTCTTATTTCCAGTGGGTGAGGAAGTCACTTCCACAGAAAAAAGAAAAAAAAAAAAAAAAGGAAAAAAACCCCAACATAAAACAAAATAAAGCATACTTTCCTTTAAGGTTCTACCTTTGCATACTCTATATTATGTCTAAACTAAAACAAATGTATTTCAATAGTAAGACTGTGTCTAAATTGTAGCAAACTATTTTTGCACTCCCTCACTTTTAATTACATATACTTTTGATATCTGTCTGTGACTCATTTTACTTCTTGAGATGCTTCCTTTTGGTGCATCTCCTACCTCATCCTTTAATTTTCCTAACACTAATTCAAACCCATAAACACAGAAGCCAAATGAAGGTTCACCAAACCCCTTGTGCACTCAGGCTGCCAAGTTTTGCACAGCTCTACTTAAGACTCATATATGTGATCACTCACTTTGAACAAGCTACAATCACAGCAACCAAGGAATTTGCACCAGTTTAGAACAAAGCCTGTTTCTTTCACTTGAGCCAAAGCTATTGGCAAAGAACACAAAGTACTGGATTGGCAACTCAGCATGGATTTAATCCAGAATTCAATTTGAAGCTCCATTACCTACAAGCCTCAGCCTTCATACCAATTGAGGAAATGCCTCCTGCTTTTGATAACATAAAGGACCAATTCCCAGTGGAAATACATAAAGTTGTGCAGTGGCTCAAGAGCAGCTATGCTAATGGAAGAGCCTTACAGTCTTTCATGAATGTAACAATTAGGAGTTGACAACTCCACTGCTCTCCCCCAAATTTTTATTGATGTACTAGAGTGGCAATTTCCCATGGACAACCTGGATGACCAGAACCTGTGTTTTTGTTGGTCTTTGAGAGAAAACAACTGAGGTGGGTATTATTCTGGTATTATAAATTCACATGGTACTAAACTTCTGGTTTAGTTTTGCTTATGTCACCAAGACTTGGCTGTTTCAGTAGCTCAAAGTATAAATCTCTTATCC
>NW_005054315.1:6658191-6665922 GCF_000277835.1 Geospiza fortis
AAACAAGTATATCCAAGACACCATTCAACCTTTAGAAATGGTATAAAAAATGTCAAGTTTCTGTGGTTCATTCATACATATGAGAGTTCTTCCAGTCTCCACAAGGAAAACAGTCCTTAATATAATTTAATTCTAACATATTTTCTCTTGATTTCATCATCTGATGATTGAGACAGTGGACTAAGATTCAGGAGACAGGTGGATAATTCTAGTCTCTGCCACAAATATTTTCCACATCTTAAAAGACATTTACAGAGAGTTCAACAGACCATTTTAGGTGCTATCCACACACTAAGTGCTACAAAGTGCTCTATGAAATGACCTTCCTCTCCTTGCCACAGTCATTGAGAGATCTCAATACTCCTCAGCTCATCTTTCTAGTCTCCTGGATGTGCTCTTGACTAAAGTGAATTATCAGTACCTTGACTAGCCTGCAGCTGTTGTATGGGCAGAAGAAGATGGGGATGGACCATCAGAATTTATGCAAGACATGGAGTTAGGGAGAAAGGTGGGCAGAACTAAGTTCATTGGTGGCACCTGGCTAAGAAGCACTCAGTGTTTGGCAGCTCCAGAAAGAATTCCTTTGACCTCCTGCTGGGAGTGAATAAATGCAATCATATCCTGGAATGAGTGTTCAAAGCACATCCTTACCCACTGGACTTCCTAAGCACAGACCTGATTTTGGTTTTTTCTTCCCCCAAACTTCTCTCATTGCACAGAGACCCAAAGTATAGACAGACTTTGGATGCCAGCACAGGGAATAGGCAATTGAAAGGATATGTCTGAAATATGGCTTGCACTGCATCTTGTCAAATGCAAACTTTAGCCTAGGGGAACTAATCATGCCACGATGACTCCACAAAGTGAGACAAAGAGAAAGAAACTCCAGAGGTTGATTCAAAGCCCATCTTTAAGTACTGTAAATCATACCCTGGAAACGTCTGACTACAGCTACCTTTTGTAAATAGTCCTCTGGTACCTTTCTAAATTTAATCCTTAATCCCTTTCCTTCATCTTTGTAAAACAGATCTAATTGTATTTCTTTCCCTCAGAGGAATATTACAAAGATACCCTTATTCATGGCCAGAAGTCAAGTTTTCAAAGTAAGTATCCACATATCAGTAGATAAATATATGGATTTATCCAAACACCATTTTTATTCTTGCAGATGTCTAAATGCATAGTGCTTGTAAGAAGAAGTACTATCACTAAAAAAATCCAAAAAACAAATCATGGCCTCTCAGTATATGAAATCTCTAACTCCTCAGTCGATCAAACAGATAGACAGTGACTCCATGGAGAGAATATTTCTGTCTTATTAGTAATTATTTTGTCCTTGAATAACTACTACGAGATTCTTACCATACAGAATTCTTTCTTTCTCTGAACAATAACAATTCTCGGAACTGAACAATAAAAATTATATGATTAAAAAGCAGAGGATAAGATCACTATCCACCCAAAAATCTTTTGGATATGTATCCACTAATATGAAGTCAGGACTAAGAAACTATTGAAATATGAGCTGTTGATATAAGCTTTATCCTCTGTACACAGAAACAATGACAAATATCTGGCTGCCTCTAGTCTTTCAGGACTCTGAACACTTTGTACACATTTTCCTCAAGTACCCTTAGTACCAATAGTACTAATATTTTCTTTGGTATCTTTATCATTGATCTGAATGAGGGGATTGAGTGCGCCCTGAGGAGGTTTGCAGATGACACCCAGTTGGGTGGGAGTGTTGATCTGCTGGAGGGTAGGAAAGCTCTGCAGAGGGATCTGGACAGTCTGGATAAATGTGACAAGGTCAACTGTATGAGGTTCAACAAGCTGAAGTGCTGGGTCCTGTACTTGGGTCACAACAGCTGCCTGCATTGCTACAATTTGGTGACAGAGTGGCTGGAAAACTGCCCAGTGGAAAAGGGCCTGGGGTGCTGGTACACAGAGGCTGAACATTGTCCAGAGTGTGCTCAGGTCACCAAGAAGCCAATGGCAACCTGGCTGCATCAGCAATAGTGTGGCTAGCAGGACCAGGACAACGATTGTCTCCCTGTACTCAGCACTGGTGGGGCCATACCTCATGTCCTGTGCTCAGTTTGGACCACTCACGACAAGAAAAACACTGAGGTGCTGAAGCATGTTCAGAGAAGGGCAATGGTGCTGGTGAAGGGTCTAGAGCATGAGTTGCATGAGGAGAGGCTGAGGGAGATGGGATTGCTCAGTCTGGAGAAAGGGAGACCTCATCACTCTCTACAAGTATGTGAATGGACGTGATAGCCAGGTGAGGGCTGGTCTCTTCTGCCAGTTAACTGGGGAGAGGATATGAGGAATTGACCTCAAGTTGCAGCAGGAAAGCTTTGGATTGAAAAATAGGAAATATTTCTTCATGGAAAAGGTTTTTAAACCACTGCAATAGGCTGCCCAGGGAAATGGCTGAGTCACCATCCCTGAAGGTATTTAACACAGGTGGATGTGGTACTTAGGAAAATGGTTTAGTGGTGAACTTGGCAATGCCAGGGTACCAGATATACTTATTGATCTAAGAGATCTTTTCCAGTTTAAAATATTCTATGATTATATGAGTCTGTATTAGAAGATGCAGGCTTATGCATTGAGAGGGTAGTCTGTGCTCTAGGGAGTTTTTAAGTATCAGAATAAAACTGAGAACTCTTTTCTCCTTCTTTAAAGAGAAAAACTGCAATCCTTGTTGAAAGCATAGAACACGGTACAGATATTACTGACAGAGCTGAACCAATAGCAAAGAAATCAAAAACTGCAGCATCTCTAGTGATGTTCCCTGATTATTATTCCACTTTGAAAAACAGCCACAGAAAGTAATCCAAGAATTAGAATTTTCTGTACATTCTTTGAAGTGAGTTGCCACTGTTTCACAGCAGTTCTTGTATGTCAAACAGGCTTGCATTATCTTACACTCAAGAAGAAAAGCTCTGGTTTTAAAGCAATACACTGCACATATATCTGATATTCTAGACTATTCAAATTTTTAACCATTTCAACAGACAAAAAATTGCTCAATTAAGTTTCAAAGGAAAATAACCTTTTTTTGCCCCTTATTTATTATTCTTAAAATCCTTAGATATAAGAAATTCCCTATTCTTTCTGGCTTTCTTCCCAACCACTACCTGCACTCATTGTAATTGCATAAAAATCCCAAAAAACCAAACCAAAACAAACAAAAAAAAAACCCCCAAAACACAAACCCAACCCAAACCCACAACTACAAACCCCCCCCCAAAACAAAACAAAACAAAACAAACCCCAAACAAACAAAAAAAAACCCTAAAAACCCAAAAAACAAAAGGTAAAAGCAAAAAAATTGATAAGCCTTGAAATCTAAGCCCTGTCACTTCAGTCAGTCAGCTAAGAGTATGGTCTATAACCTATAATCTTGGATGTGATTTTGGATATATTTTTTGGTCATTGTACTGAGATTTACTTAACCATAAAATGGAAACATAACAAAAAAAAAGTAAAGTGGAGATCACTGAGGCATAGATAAGCTGATAAATTGCTATCTTCAGGTTAGCCTGAAGGTTGGGTAATAAAAGTTCTTTTTACCATTCTATTACATTTTTCTTTTTGTACCATTCTACTATAGGATAATCTTTATTATTTCACAAATTTTGTTTATTTGTATGGATGGATGACCTTCTTAAATGGTAATGTAAGCAATTCACTTTCAGATCTCTTACTGTACTGCTCAGCTGCAACAGTCAAAAATTGGCAGTCTTTCACAAAGCTAGGGAAGGGTAGAGCTGATTTTCTGTTCTGATTTCTTTCATTTTCTCAAAACTTATTTCAGTTTTATTCTGATCTTGTAATTTTCTTTCAGAAGTCTCTGGATGATTAGCATCTTTTTCTGCAGAACTGAGATGCTGAACACATTCAAATCCCCCACTGAACAGCAGCACATGCTGAGAAAGATTAAATAATACAGCTAATTGCACAGCTAGGATACATACCTCTTAAGTGACTATCACAGCCTTTGGTCATTTAACAGTTAAAGTGTATAATCTGAACTCTTTTCTGTCCCTCTGGGCAATGTTTTCAGAAGTCAATCAATTTCCAGACCTGGGGAAATTTGCATCCCTATAGAGTTTCTTCAGACACTGAAGACATTCACATAATATAAGCAAATACGCACAAAAATGACTATTGCACTTCCACTTATTACTGTTAGCAATATTAATCATGACTTTACAGCCTCTACATTCCATGTTCCATAAAATGAAATGTCGGTGGTATTATAAAAGGTCTAAGCCTATTTAAAAACATTAATACCATCAATAAATATCACTATTTGCTCATAAGGCTAGACACTGTAAGTGCTAAGTTCAACTCGTCACTTGATTATGATAAGCTTCTTCAGTTTCAGTTCGCAGTTGAGGAAAGAGAAGAACCTGCTTCTCAGTTTGTTTTCTCAGCCTAATCTTCAGTTAAATACTCCTTTCAATATTAAGCCTGATTAGCTTTATTGATGTTTAGAATATTTGGGCCCAAGTGATCCATTTGTCTGAAAGAAAGGTGTTTCTTTTTAACATGAATGCAATAGCAGGCAAAGGCAGATGTTTTCAAGACTTTATTAAAAAAAAACCCTATCAGATCCTATGATGTTATTTCTAAATATATCAAATATATGTATTAATTTATTATTATTTGTAAAATAAAAAGCGGCATAATCATGATAAAAGAAGCAGGTTGGCTGCTGAAAGCCAACAGCACAGAGTTTGTTACCTCTGATTTCAAAATCAGGTGCTTCAAATCTTTTAGTGTCTCGAGGCAATATCATGTGTGTACTTCTTGCAAGACTTCTGTTACCAAAAATCACAATACCTAGTAGCTGCTGGCCACATTCATTAAGGCTATGAAGTTGAATGACGAGCCTGTTAGCAATTCCTTTACACATTTATAAACAAACAAATATGTAAATCAATATATTGATTTAGAGTTAACTAATGGACTTGTCTGAAGGCTCAATAATCAAAGCACATTCCTTTATCTCAAGCAAATGCAGGCAAGCAGCAGTGTTATACTGAACCATGTTTCTAGAATATTACAGTAAGCAGTAAGCAACCATGATCTGATGGAAATTGTCCTCTTTGGTATTGCTGTATCCCATGCACCACATGCTCCTTTCCTTTGTGTAACACAGAATATTGCATGTTTCATGTTAAAAAATAATGATAATATTAGTGAGAAAAAGTTTCATAAATGTTTTGCTGAGTTTGGTTCCCTGTGACATGTTAGTCTACCTCTGATGCAATTTAGGCATTTGGATGACTGGCATAGAGTAATGGAAACAGCTGTGGATTCTGGAAGTTTCACATGCATGGATGACCACTGGCACTGTCAAAAACAGGATGTGAACTAAGCATGCCTCACTTGACTGAAATGATTAACAGCAACAGAGGTTACAAGCAAACAACTTACAAGGAAATCACCATACTATCATAATCCAGCAGAATTCAACTGTCTAATGTGATTACCTTTATCCAAAGTGGCCTTGTCATGCTCAGAAAGAAAATGAAAAAAAAATTAAAATATTTTAGGTGAGTTCCATCCAGATGGACTTAGACACCTCCCAAATCCCCTAAAACCATGCACTAAATTCATGTGAGTAATGTGAGTTATGTCTCTGTAGTTATGCTTGCAAACAGAGATTTGTCTGTTTACTATTCACAAAGTCTCATGCTTGGATTTTAGGTAAGTTGTCACTCCTAAAAGACTGTTGACACAGGGAACACTTTGGAGAAAGTAGTGGATATTGTTCACCTTGACTTTAGCAAGGCTTTTGATGCCATCCTCACTGATAAAGTAATGAAATACAGATTAGATAATCAGATGTATTCAAAAGTGACTGAACTGCAAAGCTCCAAGGGTTGTGATCACCTTCACAATGTCCAGTTGAACATTGTCAAAAGCAAGGAACACAAGAGGTTGATAGTGAGACCAATACTGGGTAACTCCTTCATTACTGATCAGGATTAGGACAGAGTAGACCCTCAGCAAAGTAGCAGATGATATGGAGTTGGGAAGAGTGGTTCATACACCACATTCTGTGTTGCTATTCAGCTGGTTGGAGAAATGAGCTGACAAGAACTTTATGAAGTACAGAAAAGATAAATTATAAATCCTGAATCTGACTCTATGGCACAGGCTTAGGACTGACTGACTGGAAAGAAATCTTATAAAATAATAAAGATCCATGGTGTCATGTAGGACATTAGGTGGAGTATGAGCCCATGGTGTCCCTGGCAGCAAAGGTAATTGCTCTTCAGCTGTTTCCTGGGCTCTGCAGGGAAAGGCATCGGCAGCCAGTAAAGGGAAACAACCCTTCCCCTCTGCTCAGGCCCACTGAGATCTGGGTGCATCTCTGCACTCACAGGTACAACAAAGACACAGACATACTGGAGATAGTCCAGAAAAGTACCACAAAGAAAACTTAGGGAGAGCAGCATCTTTCATATGAGGAGAGGTTGAGAGAGCTGGGATTGTCCAGCCTGAAGAAAAGAAGGCTCAGGGGGATCTTATCCATGTGTATTAATACCTGATGAAGAAGTAAAGACTATAGTGAGGCTTTTCTTGTTTGTGCTCAGTGACAATACAAGATATGGCAAGCATAAACTGGAATTTGGGAAATTCTACAAAAAAATATTTTTAACTAAAAAGTTAGGATAGTTGAACACTGGGACTGGCTGCCCAGAGAATTTTTGAAGTCTGTGTCCTTGGTGATAATCAAAACCCAACTGGAGACAGCCCTGAACAACCTGGTCTAGTTAATGCTGGTCTGAGCAGGGAAGGTGGATCAGAGGTCCTATTCAACCTCAATCATTTTGTGATCTGTGATTCTGTAAACAGATTAAGATAGAAGAGCACCTCACCATTTCATAAATTTAAGTGAACCTGTACTAAACTGAATCACTTTCTTTCAGATGCAACACTTGCTTTACGAACACTGTTTGCTTGTTATTTACATTTTATAGCTTGCATAACCTTGACCACATCTAGTTTTCACTGCTCTTTGCACTCCTGAGTTCTATTGATCTTGGAAATAATAATTGAGAGTGTTCATTCTCCAAAAGGTGAGTACATCCTCTAGCAAATCAGACTGGAGTCTCGTATTCATAATCTTCAAACCTTCTGGCTGTATCTTTTTCTTATCACTCATTTTTCCTTTTATATTATCCATTGTTGCAATTGCCTCATGGTCTCTCTATCTTTCCACAAATAAATTTCAGTAACAATTAATTGTAACTCTTTATTACATTTAGCTCTGTCTTTGTAAGATTTGTTTTTCCTCTTTTTAAACCAAATAGACCGCTGAAAAATGATGGTTGTTGTGTTTGTTTGTATTTTTAATTCCCATTGCTTTGCCTAGAAGTTTGTGCTAGCTTTTGTTAAATTATTAGGTTGGTTCCATTCTTGTGGACTATCGTGGGTTTACAGGAAGCAGGTTTTCTGGGAATGGAGTGGCCAGAGGCCAATAGGTGTTCAGATTTTAAATTGACACCAGGCTTGGCCACTGAGGGTGGATGCGCCTCTGAGAACACAGGGGTTAGAAGCAGAGCACTCCCTTGGGCTCCCTCTTTGATTTCCGGCCAGCAAAGAGGCAAGGCCTCCCCTGCCCGGCTTCGAGCTGGGCGGGGGAGAGGAAAACCTGGCCCGGCAGAGGTAGGCCTGACCCCTCAGGATGGAAGGGTGGTGGGG
>NW_005054315.1:6666669-6667357 GCF_000277835.1 Geospiza fortis
TTTTTTTTCTAAGGTAGAGGCCTGCTTTGCTTATTTCCTGGTCACATCTCACAGCAAACACCAGGGAAGTATATTTTCATGGGGCACTGGCACTGTGCCAGTGTCAAACCATGACATGGACTTGAAAAAGTTACTTCAATTTAAACTCTTTCAGAAAGAAATATCCACTCAGGCAAGAATGTAATAAAAATAGATTTAGGAACCGTGGACTATTTTCAGTTCCTTTTGATATTTTGATTAGAATATTGTGATGCCTCACCCCCACAAAATAAAAGGAAAAAACACAGTAGCCCACCAATGGCAGCATGAGCAACCAAACACTAAACAATTTAACAAGTTATTTGAGTGAAAGATTTACTAGCTACAGATAGAATTTTCATTTTTGTAGTCTTAGTAAAGACTACTGAAGTAAAAAACATTCAGATGTTACTAATTCATTTCTCTGCTGTATATTCTGCTTACTGTATCTTCCCCAACCCAGGACGTAAACTCTTGACCATTAGACAACAGTAAAAAGGTTTATTTTTTTTTCCTCAGTGGGCTTTGTTTCAGCTTTTTGGTTTGGCATCAGAGATATCAATATGTAACTTTCCATTAGTATTATGGTCATCGACTCAAAATAATTTACAGTGTTCAAGGGTGGATGGAGCTTGTCCAAGTCATGTCTTGATGCTGATGATTGTCTTTA